>NC_142375.1:13111423-13276423 GCF_059441005.1 Hippichthys cyanospilos | reverse complement strand
GCGGACAAGATGGGGGTGGGCGGCATGTTAGATTTATTCCTGCAGAAGAGCAACAATGAAAATACGGATGGCGGCAAGTGGAAACATATTACAGAGGAAGCTTTTATCATGCATCCAACCCAAATATGCAGGAAAAGTCACAACGGTGAGTTTTAAAAGCTATCAACATTGAGATGCACCACAACAAATTAGAACATTACGGAAAAGACCCTGAAATAGGTTTCAAAAGTGAACTCCATTCCACTATGACTTGTCTTTACCGCGTGAAGTAGTAGGTGACCACTGCACCGGCGATGGTCATCTGCTGAAAAGCAAGGATGAACTCACTGATCCAGATGAGTCCTACAGCGTGATACCAAACCAAGTACTGAGCGGGTCCGTTCATTGGATACTCCACCATATTTGTGGAGTTGTTCTTCACTGGACTTCCTGTGGACATAAGAAGAGAATTGCATGGTATCCGATTCAATGATTTCATTGCCACATATTTTCAGCAAAATATTAAAAAGTTTTTTGCATGATGCAGTGCAGTTTTACAGTCAAACTGATAAACATGGTTTAATTTAATACCTCTATGACATCAACAAAAAAAGAGCTTCATGTTTCCAGTCTATTAACCACCAAGTATACAGTCGCATCAACCGAAAAACTAAGTGAATGCGTGTTAATAAAAATATAGTAATGTATAGGTATATTCTTAAAAAAAGATAAAGAAATATTTGAGCTATTCAAAAAGTAAAATTTGTAAAGATTCACTTTCAGAGGTGAAATGAGTCCATCATTACTCTGAGTACCTCTGTTTAAAATGTGTTTGAGGCATTTTTTTTCTTGCTCCAGATATCCAGCCAATTGCAGCAACAAGTGTTGATGCTCAGCAGGTCAGTAAAAGATGCCATAAACGCGGTATTAAGGCCAACTTTAAAATAAGCCCAATTTACCAAATAAAATATGGACACAAAATCCTTGGTATACTTTAATTTTAAAGTTGATCCCAGGAGCGTGTCCCGGCATATTTGACTGCAACTGTTGTTCCTGAGTCCCAAAACAAAAAACACTATGTTATTCCGAGATTTTGTTCAATTGCCAATTCAAGGCGCAAACAATCAACTTAATTATGGTGATAATTAAAAATAAAAAAGATTCAAAGATTTTATTGTCACATGTATAGTACTATACTACACAGTGAAATTCTTATTCTGTTCACTTCCCAAGCAGACTACATTCCCTCGATGTTGACAGAGAGACCACAGTTGCCGTTTCTACTGATGACACTTTGACAAACCATGCTGACTCAAATATGCTTTTTCAGCCGGCAAATTTGTTTCTTACACACTCACTTCATGAAAAGAAGAAATTTTATAAAAGTTGGTCATTAATTATAATTATTATTAGAAGTAATAATAGAAGTATGAATGCATTATTTGGCCTCCAGTATTAATTATTTTTCACCAAGCAAAAAAAAAAAAAAAGAAATCTGAATACTTGATATCCAATCACAATTTTCTATATGACATTAACATAAAAAAAAAAACTCTATAGCTGATTCTTGACAGCTAAATCTTTTCTGAATTTCACTCCGTTTTGATTAACCAACAAAGGTATTTCAGTACGGCAAGCGCATGAAGTGCTCGTTAAAAATTGAATTTCATAGATCAGTGGCTAAACTTTGGAAGAATAACAAAGAATAAACTGCACCATTGAAAAGAGAGGCGGGAGATGAGAAGAGAACCGGCTCTTTGACTCTGTCCTCCCACACCACGAGACTGGCACAAGATTCCGGATGTGGGAGTTAAGTTGTGGCACAAGATCAGGACAAAATGTCAAAAAACAAAATTCTTGGAAGTAACTGCATCATGATCAACTTATTGAGCATGCACACTAATGCACCGAAACATATCAAAAACAAATGCTCTTTTCTGCTCTTCACGGCTAAAGTGAATATCGCAAAAAAGCATTCAACCTGATAGTCCAAGGAGGAGAAACACGGCCAGCCAATAAACCCAGAAGAGCATAAGACAGAGGAAGGTCCAGAAAGGCTGCAGGACGAGCAAGGGAATGTGGATGAAGACTTTTCCGGCCACGTGGAAAAGAGATATTGTGAGGGCCACGCGCTTCCTCAAGAAGACCATGATCACCAAGAGAACCACCTGGAGGAGAGATAGTGGATTACACAAGCTTTAGACATAGTTTCATGACAACATTGGACCTAAAAACTTACTTCTCACGTGACTGGAAAAACAGTACTGTATCTAAATTGGCTGAATACTCACACCAAATTCAGGCTTTGGAAATTTCAAAAGACGACCCAATGTCACACATGAGCTCTTGAAAGCCCATTTTTGTTTGTTTGTTTTAGTTATTTTGTTTTTATCATTTGTTTTGCTGATGTGTTATTTTGTCTTGGTATGAATTTATATGTTCCAATGCCCCACCGTTAAGCTTTAAGTACAGCAGCTTCTACACAGCATCCCTTTCACATGTGTATATGGTAAACATCAGATTGCCCTTGTGGTGGAAAATATGCAAACTGACATTTGTACAAATTAACTTATGTGATTAAATAAGAATTGATTAACTGCACGTGTAGCTCTAGATTTTTCTTTTAAGTAGAGTAGATTTTTTTGCTTTGCTTAGTTTTACCATGCATATTCACATGTGACTACTCATAAGTTTGTGTATTTAATTGCTCGCTATTTACTAAAAAAATAAAAGGGGGGTAGGATCTGATTGGGGGATGTAACCATTTGATCCGCTTAAATCAAAATTGTTGTTGAGATTCAAATCAGTACTGTATTTGCACAGTGTTTAGACTCCTTTTATTCACTGTTTTTGAGCTTTTTCTGAAACACCTTGAGAAGCCACAATATACCTTTGAAACTGTGGCTCTTGAAATGAGAAAAGGAAAGTAGTACAGTAATTAGTATCATTTACTCTACTGAGTAAATGGTAAACGTACTTTCATTTACTGCATATACTGTAGCGCTTTTCTATTTTCGGTATTCAAAGCACTTTTCACTGACTATTCCCTTACCTACTGATGATGCAACATCAGGAGAAATTGGGGTTTTGTGTCTTGTTCAAAGACACTTTGACAAAGTCACAATGACCTTGGAGTGGGGGAATGTAATTTTTGCTTAGGTGAAAACCACACTAACACTGAGCCATGCAGGCCCAAGAGCAGCAAAATGATCTGCTCTAGATTATTCACATAAAAACATCCAGAAATTGGAAGAAAATCATCAAATGTTTTTTTTTTTGGCTAACTGTTTGAAAACTCACATGTTTAAAAATGTGTTCAGACATACCGTGAAAACGGTAGCACATATGGCATACACGAGAAGCGCCTTCACATTGTCGGCCGCCACTTCCTTCCCAAAGACAGAGGCTGTGTTGTTATTGAGGGCATTCCGGTGGTCAACATACAGCCACCAGAGGACGCCTGTTCCTCCTGCAAAAAATTGCACACCCACTGTTAAACTCTTCTGTAGCAGAGAAAATTATGTTTAAAAAAAAATAAATTAAAAAAAATAAATTAAAAAAAATAACTTCGATAACATGTGGTGACAATTACCTAGCGTGCCAATGACTACTAGAACAGTGAGAATCCACACCAGCACTTTCGAGATGTAACGGATGACGACCATCATGATCAGGGAAAGGACTGAAGCAAACAAAAATAAAAATTGAAGTTATGCACAACATACAAAACAAATCTTGCGAGACATCAGGTTGCTCCATGTCCAGCTTTGTTTATTTATTTTTGTGACATGCTGATAAATGTCGCCAGTGTTGCCAATGTGTGAAAATTAATAATATAATTCATTCAATATGTATTACTTGCAATTACTCGTTTTTTAAAGAAAAGAAACTCATAAGCGCATTGTACATCAGATGACAGCATAAGTGTGTGTGTGTGTGTGTGTGTGTGTGTGTGTGTGTGTGTGTGTGTGCATCACCTAAGGAGAGCACACAAAGTCCCACAATGATGTCCTTGCTGGCCATAACTCCGGCGACGACGCGACGGAAAACGTTGTTGTCGCTAATGAATGTGAAAAAGGAGAGGGCCAACTCCGCATAGCAGCTGATGTCCGCTGGTATGCAACGGCGGAACAGTGGCACGGATTTACTGAAGCGAAGAAATGCTGTTGTTGAAAAGTGACATAGGCTGCTGATTGAGAACTAGGCATGGGATGACATCGGATTCTGGCGGTGTAATAAGCTTGTGCAAAAACATCACAGTATTGAGGTATCACTGTATTTAAATTACAGCTCTAAAATATATCATTTTAAAATCTTTTTTGCTAAACTCATTTTTCCATGTTAGAAAAAAACTATTTTTAAATAAAATATTTATACAGCTTTTGTTTCCATAACAAGCAAAATTAAACTAAATATGCAAATTAAAATAAAAAATGAAAACAAATCTTCAGTGAGCAAAACTCACTAATAAACGTTTAAATGTGTTATTTCTTATTGAAAACATCCTATTCAAACTGAAATATGCAAGTATAAATTCTCTCGCGCGTTCTTCCTAACTATTAAAATCATGTGATTGGCAGCTGCAGCAGTGGACTCACGTATGGATTAAGACAGACGACGCAGCAGTCTTTGTATCTGAAATACATTATATCTGTGACAAATTTGGAAAGATTTAAGTAACCGTGACTTTTAAAATCGCAATATATTGCCAATCCGGTTATCAGCCCATGCCCATTGAGAACAAAACATTAATGGTTTGATTACCTTGGTGGAACAGGGAGCTTGGGGCATTTGGTAAATCGTTCAGAGTGGCCAGGGTATCTTGCTGGATTGATGTCATAGGTGCAGAGTGCAGATCCTATGAATAGAAAAAAAAATATTACATGATCAAAAACATAGATGACTAAGTGTTGCTGTAGAAGTGGTGTAGTTTTTGACTGCACTTCAACAATAAGGGCAACCAATGCAAAATGTGTCTTTTCTTACCATTAGTCATCGCAAACTGCTTTAAATCATTATAGGTCTTCAGTTCAGTTGCTGGACATTTGGAGACGCACAAAGCAATGCTCTTCATCTTCCTGTTTATGATGTCAATGTTGCACGGGTCGAGAAAGAAGACATACCTGACACACACAAAAATAGGAAATGTTAATATGTCGCCACTTTATGAAGTTTTTGTTTATTGTCGTACAAGCATACAGTTGCCTTCGATTCAAACAGTATCCTATCAAGTCATTAGAATGCAAGTCTGGACTTTTACTGAGGGAAGAAAATAAAAAACCATGGCATTTGCCGCCCCGCTGCACAGTTGTCTCTTTGTACCAGAAAAGGCTTGATGGAAAATCTAGCATCTATAAAGCATGTGCCATTGTTTGAGTCACACTGGGCGTGAAGGCTGAATGTTGCTGGAAACTTACTAGACACAGAAATGAAGAGTAGCAGCACAACCTTGAACTAATTTCTCTGACAGTATGAAACACATTATATATGCTCAATATTCTCATTTGCTCTTTCATTCGGACATGTGAGGAATGTTAGCAAGAGCACACAAGTAAGAATGATGTCCCGAGGGCTGTTTTACAATTAGAAATTATTCCATATTTTTCCAGAGCACTGTTGGAATGCATGCTTTGTTAGTCACAAAAAGTATTGTTCGGAAGTTTTAATATATACGTCGGCTAACTTCTCTTTACACTAATGTGACAATTAAGAATGTTACAAATTGTCCTTTCCTTCAACAACACTGCTTCTCTAATTCCCCCATTTCTTATCCGTCCGCGAAAAACTAGTGTGTATGCTTGTGTTTTCTTGCTTGATATACTGTTTAACTGTTGAAAATGGCCTTAATGTTCTTTATCTGTTGATAACACACTGTCTGTCCACCATCCTGTTCCAGATTACAGTAAATCAGCTTCCATTATTGCTATGAGAGAGGAAAAAAAAAAAAAACATCTATGTTTAAACCACTTGGGAGTTGATGGTCAACCCAGTATGGATCTTGTTCAACCTCAGGTGCAAAACTTTCCATCATTTCAGACAACATGTGGAACCCAGAAAAGTTATGTTAAAGAGAGCTTGACTGCAGGTTGGATGGTAATGAGATGGATGTAATTAAAAAGAAAAAATCCATTCACATAAGAATCAGGATTCTCATTTTTGAGTTTCAGAATCGATTTATAGTGTCCCAAAATCGATTTTATAGATAAAAAGAAATTGTCACCAAGCAGCCCATTCTGGTGTTGCAGAATGTACAAAAACCAACAATGGAGGAAATTCAACGGGCCGGGTCCTCGTTGAAGTGAAAAATTACGCCTTTACAGTATAGTGAAAAATGTTGCAGACAGCAGAGCAAAAGTGCACAATTCCAATACTGCTTTATCAAAAAACAGAAAGAAAAGGTGCCGGTGCCTTGAGCGAAACGAGCAGAGTGGCTAATGTCATGCATGGACATCAAAAGCAACATAGTCTTTTCATGTTATGCAAACTCGGGTGCTGCAGGAAAGCCAAACGGCCGTGGATGTAGATGCAACATTTCACTTCGTTGATAAGAAATGGGCTGTGACAGTCACTGATCTGCTGATTGTGACTGATAATGCTTCCAATATGCTCAAAAAGTACGCAGTTACCTTGGTTACATGCTTTGCCCATAAATTATCTCAATGTAGCTGCTCACTTTTAAAAACTTTGTTTTCTTAACTCGTTTGTCTTGTCAGAAACAAGTACTGACAAATATTCATCTTTTTCATTTGTGCAACAGTTTCACATGACATTTTGGTACTGCAATTACCTATGAATGGCAATGTAGCTTGTGCTACCTTTAAAAAAAAATTCTTAATTTTATTTTATACTCTAAAAGCTGTACAACCACTTCAGAGCTTCAAAGGCTGGTTTTTGTCCACATGATCCACACTGTCCAATGTTCCTTAGAAATCAAAGCTTAATTAATGTTAGAAAAATGACACTTTGTCTCCTTTTGTTATCCTGCCTTACAAAGCAGACTGTAGTATGATGATTTTTTGCACATCTATAGATTGAAGCAGAAATCATTTTTAATTGAATTGAATTGTTTTGAGTCGAAAATTGATTCTGAACCGAATCTGAGACCCAAAACCGGAATCAAATTGAACAGAATCATCAGACAGTCAAAGATTCACACCCCTAATGTGTAGTGTAAGTAACGTACTTATTTTCAAGCATGTTCCGGCCACTGAGCTCTACGTCCCGGATTTTGGTGTTGTTGCGACCACAAACGTTGCCATAGCTGTCGTATCCCGATATAAGTCGTGAGGCAGCTCCTGTGGCGATGGTGAAGCCACATATACAAATCTGCATAAAAGACACAACAATGGAAGGGGTGTTACAGCAGGAACAGAGATTTTCTCCCAGAGTCCTAAATGTGCCCACATGAACTTGGGTGACTTCGAATGTAAATAACGTTGATCTCAGGACACACACACCTATGGGATTTGGTTGCCCTTTTTAAGGCCACTCTCTAATGACCTGACACAGACCTCATGGCATTTGCAAGAACAAGGTATCGATATCTGGATTGTTATCGAGATAACTGGATATTGATAATTATCTGAATATCACTATTTAGATAATTATTAGATAATTATCTAAATATTGAAACCAAAGTGGTGCTCTTGCTTTCGCTGTTGTCGTTTTGTGTTTACACCCTCTAAAGCAAGGGCTGACTGAGCTTTTTAAAGCTGATTAAAACAAAGGACTACAATTTATATACATATTCCTTATATAACAAATTTGTTGAAAGTATTTGAGGATGCACCATGTCACTGTTATTTCTCCAACTAGTGTGAATGCTATGATAAGGTCATGTGCTACAACGGTGACCTATAAATACCATGATTACCCATTTATACCAATACAATTGTGACATAAAAGAAAAAAAAAAAATTGACATTGCTTCCAGGCAAGTGGAGCCAAGGGAGTAGCAGAATTTTTTTTCTTAGTTTTCATTCAGATCCATTGTAAAGTTATTCAAAAAGACAGTTAGTGCAAATAGCTTGTGACAAGAGAATCACATGGTCTCAAGCAAACAGTTCTTGAGCTTCCTCTTGTCGTTGGCTTCCTTCAAGATTAATGCCAATCACTGTGAGTGACAGTAACTTGTTGCGTGTTTGTTGAAGACACAAGAACAGAAACGCTGCACAATTTAAACAGCGGTAAACAGTACATACCATTCCAATGCAGAAAAGTATGAATAAGATGAGCCATGGGATATCCGTACAACTGCGCTCCTTCAGCGGACTCCAGTCACGTTTACTCTGCCAAGACATGAACAGACAGAAACTTCTGCTCAATGATTTTAGTTTTAGGAAAGCGGGGCAGTGTCAAGCCCAATGATTGTTTGCTAGGTCCCGTTGTTGTGGCTGTGCTAGCCAAACAAGTCCCCTTTGTCCGAAAAGTGACGTGAATTGTTACACACAAGCAACATCAGAACATGCGCCACGATTCGGATGTTTCAATCATCGATTTTGCTCAATTTTGGCAGACCTACCTCTGTGCTGCTACAACATCCCATTGTAGACGAGAAACACAACTGGGGCGAGGCAACCAGGGGAACTTTCGGCGGGCTTTCTTTTACTAAAGTTTAGTTGTTCTGTTTTCAAAGCACATTTCCGTCTATCCTTGCGCTGGTTAAAATTGCAGTGATCACTTTGTCCACTATAAAGTTATTGTATTAAGCAAAGGACGCCATTTTTCGCAAACTTTCCTCAGGTAAACGCGGAAGACGACAACATTCTTTATGGTGCCTTCGAACGCTGTCGGAAATGTTATACACATCGACGAGATAAGATAGATATCGCATTATACCCTTTAATTTGTGTAGAATTTGCCTCAAATTTGCTAATTTTCATATGTAGAATACCGACGTCAGCGAGTGCTTTGTCTGAGATACCATTATATTTGTAAAATGACAATAAGTTTGTCTTTGGAAGTTCTAAATTTCCGAGTGTTAGTGAATGCATCAAACACAACATTTATTTTTTGTTTTTATTTAGACCGTCCGCACGTGCATCGATCAGGGCTGCTGTCTTTGTGGTGTGACGGAGAAACTTTTAATTTTGCATATTTGTATAGTTTACATCAAGTGTCTCTTGTAAAACACGTTTCAAAGGCCATGCTGAACAAGCGCAAACGTTCTGCCTGAGGCTGCCAACAGGCGACACCACTGCTGAATCGGCGGGTGAGCGATGGTCTTTATGGAAATGTTTTTTTTGTTGTTGTTCTGACTTCATCAGAGGTCGGTAGAATAGCCCAAATGTCAAGTAACATAACTTTATAATATTATTTGAGGAGAATTAAAAGTAGTCTTCCAAAGTGCTAAGTAGTTACTCAATGGAAAAAAAAATCCAGTACGAAATATTGAATGGTTTAAGATTTTTTCAGAGATGAACGTCAAACTGACAAAAATATATAACATAGACGTGCGTCTTAAGATGTTGCCTAACAATCACTTTAATTAAAACTGCCTTCATCATCCTGTCGCCTGCAACCTCTGATCTCATCCCCAGCTACTTGTATGTACTATTTCATTACATCTATAACCTCCTCTTTGGTCTTCTTCTAGACCTCCTGCTTGGCAATAAAAAAATAAATTAATTAATTTGAAAAAACTCAGCATCTTTCAATTTATATATTCACTATCTGGTCTCTGGACATGCCAGAACCATCTCAGTCAGGCCTCTCTGACTTCATCTCCCAAAACTCTAACATGTGCTGGCCCTCTAGTGTATTCATTCCTGATCCTATCCATCTTTGTCACTCCCAAAGAGAACCTCAGCATCTTCATGTCTGCTACCTCCAGCTCTGCCTTTTGTCTTTTTCTCAATGGCTCTTCCTCTACTGTAGGCCAAGCAACATTGATTATATAAGTCTTACACACATTTTCTTTCAATTTAGCTGAAACTCTTCTATCACACACCTGGTAATTTTCTCTACCCCATTCCAGCCTGCCTGCACATTCTTCTTCACCTCTTTTCCACACTCTCCATTGCTCTCATAGAAAACAAGAATGGGCTCCGAAATGATCCCTGATGCACTCCCACCTCCACTTTGAACTCTTGTTACACCTACAGCACATCTCAACACTGCCTCACTGTCCTCGTAGATGTGGAGCACTCTAATATACCGTATACTTACAAGTCGTCCTCGCTCATAAGTTGCCCCCACCAGAAAAAATTACTGCATCTGTCGTGCTCTTTCCACACAACAGACTGGTTAGCTCATCTGCCTCAGAGTTCAGAGGTCCATCTTACGCCCACCTACCAGTATGGAGTTTGCATGTTCTCCAGGTGCTCATGTGGGTCTTTTCTGGGCACTCCTGTCCCCTCCCACATTCACATTCCAAGAACATTCATGGTAGGTGTATTGGGCACTCCAAATTGCCCCGAGGTGTGACTGTGAGTATGGAGGTTGTTTGTCTCTGTCCAGATTGTCCCCCACCGACTGCCTGAAGGTGGCACCAGCAGGCCCTAGTGAGGAGGATAAGCGAATATAGAAAATGGATGGATGGAAGTAGCCCAAAATTTATCCTGAAGTTTACTTAAGTAAATGTAAAACAAGAACAAACAGCATTTTCAAATTTGAAGCACACATACTGCAGTGGCCTCCGGCTGTTTGTTCCACAGAATGGAAAACACTAAGTGAAATGACTTCAGTCAGTTTCACTTTAGACTGCAGAGCTGTCTGTTCCATGCTGCAGGGCAGCAAAGCTGAAAGCTCTTCCCCCCACTCCTAAATGCACTCCTTATCAAGATAAAACAGATAAACACGTGCAATGCAAGAACACAACACACAGCGACTGCTTTTGTTTGTTGCTTTATTTTTCAACACAAATGAGTAACTAGGCATCAACAAGCCCTACAAAAGGTGAGTGGGATGACGAGAGTTAATGTCAAATGCCAGTACAGAATAAAAAACTGTCGCTAAGGATTAGAGACATGTAGAGGACGTGCTCTGTATAAAACATGTTCTCATAGTCATAGTCTTCATGCCATACATGCCACACGGTTATTAGATCTTATATTGTGTGTTTTGTGTGTTGTTGACTTCCCCTATACGCAACAGTCCCACTTTTTCATCACATGAATGAATGAATAGCCTCGATTGATAAAGAATTCCAATCCATTTACAGCAATTTGAGTTTGGCGTCTCCTGCTGCTCTTGCATTGTTATTGCAACGTACCTATTTGATTTGATAAGCGTCGGCCTATCTTCATTCTAGGTCTAGGACAAAAAAGGACAGTTCAACAGTGGCTAAACAAAAGCTTCTGATAAAAAACGATGTCCTCGTTCGTTGTTTTTGCTCGCCAGCTTTCCCAATGTACACTATTGAGTAAGTCAAGACAAAATGCTGTCTTTGTGTTCCCTTAGTTTTGGTTTCCGTGTTCAATTCTCAATCAATTTTAATTGCAATGACCTAAACACAACTCACTTTCCATGACATGATTTTTCTACTTTACTTCGAGCAAATGTCTCATCACATGAACGTGCTTGGAATTAGTTCACCGTTTCCTAGAAATTAAAAAAACTTTATTTTCTTAGAGAGGCATTTGTCTAGATTTAACTTTAAGACCGGTTAGTACAAAATGGTAATTTTAGGGCTAAAGTGTCTTTTCACTGGAGTGGTCCCCTCAAAGATTTGGGTCACTGATGAAAGACTACAAATTTCCCCAAAGCCGTGAATGTGAGTAATTGCAAACAGGAAGGGTGTAATAACAATCATAGACAACACTTTAAGTAAGTCACCACAGCCTTGCCATTTCCCTTCTATGCATTTTCACTGCATCAGTATCGTATGACCTAATACTAAGTACACTTTTCTTTCCAGTTACGTTTGCTGTGTTTCCTTTTTAGGGCGATTTAGAATGTTACTAAAATAAATCATTTTACAATTTTGTGATGCCAGTTCATATGAGGAAGATCATTTCAAAATTCAAACAAATCAGAGATTAGTGATCATTCCTGAATTTCACTTAAGTATTGTTTGAGCATGGAATCAATTGCATGTGTAAATAAGCCTTGCACATCTTAATCATCTGATGCTCATTACATGAAAGAATGAGAGCAGGTGTTGGGAGGATGCAGTTGGCAACAAAATTCATCACATAATGATGCCACTCATCTCTGGACTTTTTGGATCGCTAAAGTGACAGCACACACATGCTTTGGCAACAGGGTTGAAGGACAACAAATTTTCCTGGATCTCTGCTGAATGAGTCCCGGCCAAAGCTGCACATGTTTGGCGGGATTCTAGGTGGGCGCGAGAGGAAACATTGTGAATGTACCACATCACTATTCTGGCCCACTGAACACAAGGATAGATAGGACAAAAAAAAATACATTTCCAAAGAAAACACTCACAGCTTTGTGATTATGCCCAAGATTTATTTTTTTGTCAAGCCTTTTTAGATGAAGGATTTTGTTGGTTTGGAACATTACTCCTGTTTGCAGTTTTGCTGTGTGAATCAGTTTTGACCTTTTTGTGAACACAAACATCATCTGTGCACAGTCCAAGTTGAATCGCTTCTGCTGTGTGATTCACGTGTCAGGAAGACAATTGTGAATAGTATATACAAGATGAAATGTGCATGAGATTTTTGGTGACGTACGGACCGTGCAAACCAGATGCTACACAGGGAACACTGTAGTTTCTCAGCACATCTTTTTTCCACTGTCCTGTCACCCTGTCGTCATAGCAGTTTGCCCTAGATGACACAACTGCATTCAACCAAGCAACAAACACACACACACACGCACATACACAAACAAACACCCACACACACTGAAAAAAAATAGATTATTTTAGCCTGGAGATTGTTATGGTCAGTACCCTCAATAACTTGTACTTCCTGTTCCCACGGTAAGTTGCACCATAAGCCGTGGTTACAGGCCAAGGCCCCCTTGGGTTCTGCCTGCAATGATTTTTTTTTTTTTTTTTTGGCTCATTTGTTGCAAGCTGCAGTCCTTTACCCTGAGCCACAGCAAGCTCGCGATTGCCTGTCATTTTTCTCTGTTGTCCATTATTGGAAAATTAAGAAGAAGATTCTTCACACCTTAGTTAACGTGAATACGGCCATTCAATGCAAAATGTTTATATGAAGACAATCTGGAAAAAAATCTGTTTCACTGCCCACTTGTGCCCAGCTAGAAGAAATTCTAAATGGATGTCTCTTATAGGACGCTTGTGACTGCAGTAGACTGGTGTCACCTACTTTTCCCTTAATAGGCAGACCCTGTGTGAAGCAATTTTCAATGCCAGTGATTTAGTGTGACGTATTTTTCCAATAATAAACTAAAGTGGTTAGGAATGTGAGGCTGTTTCCTTTGGGGCGTCACTGCTCCACTTAAGAAGCCAAAGGGTTTGAACAGTGAGGGTTTATGGCGTGAATCACAAATGGGTCATTTTTAACTCAGTTTGTGACCACTGGTGCTTTCCCATGTGCTGCTAAAAAAAAAATCGCATCAAAACAATATTTGCAATGTGTCTGAGTGTAACACTTCAATATTTAAACCACATCAAATTAAGGTCTGGAAAGTAAAAATACAAAAACAAACTACCGCTTTTCTCAAAACTAAATTCGTTAAAGAAAAACAACTTTACAGTCTATTATGATTAGCTGATTCCAGTTCACATGGGACTCACCATGCACTGCCCCTTACTAGGCCTCTGGAAGCTGGCATAATAATTTACTATCAGGGTGTGTAACAATAAGGTACAGGAGCCAAAATATGTGGTTGCCTCCAAAAATGAGTGGAATTTGCAAAGTTAGCCAACGCAAAGCTCCATCTTTCCAAATAGCGATTTTCTATACCGCTGAACCTGTTCATAGTCAGTTGCTGCATCTTAAGATGACTTATCCTGTTGTCCCACTGCACACTACTGTGCCGACCTCATTTTTGGTGTTAAGGTTTCCATATCAAAATAATAGCAAAGGAATGTGTGAAAACCATATCTCATCAAGCGAGAACAAGTGTATTTACTTCTCGGCATGTGTGTGCAGATGGGCCGCAGCAGAAAACTGTGGATGATACTCCTCCAATGTGCATAGTTACAGAGGTAACTGCAATGCATTTATTTATTTTTGTCCTCTTTAGAAGTGTATCCTAAAATGTTATAACGATGTAGTAATGACTAAGATAATTCAGCTTGTTGTTTTTGTCACCCATAAAGAATTAGGCAAAGGTGTCCAAAAAATTCAACTCCAGAAAGTGTGTGGCAAGGTTTTTTACTTTCTTCACTTGTATTGGTCACATCAGGTATTAGGTACAAGCAATTGTACCAGGAAGTGCCAGTAATTGATCTGGTCAATGTAAAGGCATCAAAAGGAATTCGTCCCACGTATGAACTGTGCGATGGAGAATCTGCATTATGGTATGTAGAAGAACAACTACATCCGCCACTAGTTTCCTCAGTCTCAAGGGAATGATCCCATTCGAATCAAAGTCTACCATAATCCATGAAACAGCAAACACTGTTCTTGATCTGATTAACTTTATTCTTCACCACTGTTGTAGTTCACTCACGACCAAGATGATCCATTGCTTATGTTGTCTCACATGTTGTTGGTTAAGCACTTGTTTACAAAGTGTCACTGATAGATCAGCTTATGACGTGCATGGCTTACCATGTGGCCGCGCAGGGGGGTCTGAATGGCGGAGGGAGGCTTTAGTTTTTTAAATTATAGAGCTAGAGATAGATGTCTACAGGCAGTAATGAGTGGATAGCCTGAGTCACGGTCCGTGTCGGCCTGTATACTTCAATCGGCAGCCATATCCACGCTGAAGCCGCTGTGGCCAACCAGATCTGTATTTCGTTACACTGCACTTGGCGTAGCCGCAGAGCACATCATGTGACATACTACAGTGAATTTTTGTTGAACTTGGATCTTTTCCTCTAAGTATGACCATCTGTGTCCCTTAAGAGTTGAGAGTGACTGTTTCCCAGCAAGACACCCCTGAAAAAAAGCTCATCCGCCGCACATCTGGATGACCCACAGGTTAAAAGGCCGAGATTGCAGGCATAGTCAGAGGGTGTTTCATTCCAGTTTTTCAGATTGTTCCCATTGTTTTTGGTGTAACGCATAATCTTGATAGATGTGATCAATGCGTTTTAGGGTGACGCAATATCATAGAGAAAGGATCGCAGGCTCTGTTCCAGAGCTGATTCAGGCTGGGAATGTTGTGCTGCTGTTTCGCCTCACTGAACAGAGACGAAAAGGCGTCACTCAATGATTAGCCGGCTTTGTACAAAGTAAAAATACTATAAGCCTCATTGACACGTCCCTGTCACTAAGTGGATTGCTTTATAATCTAACCCAAATTGCAAAATCATTGTTTTTTATTTATTTATTTATTTATTTTATTTTTGTTATAGTTTTATCTGTGGTTTCCTGTTCCTAGTTTTAGTTCAAATCGCCTGAATACATATATATAGTTATATATATATATATATATATATATATATATATATATATATATATATATAATGTGTGTATAGTTTCGTTTTTGCACATATTTTATGTTGAGCTGTGTTCCATTGCAGTTTTTTCAGTCAAGTTGTTTTATAAATTATTCTTGTTTCATTACAAGACTGCAAATTTTAGGAAAACGCATGCCTTAGATAGAATTCTCACGACAGTAATCTTTTTATTGGCTCAGTGCTCAGGTTCTTTCAGGGCAGTCTGTGTATTATTAAACCCATTGGTGGGAGGCCGTTTTTTCCCGGTATGCTTAGGAAGGCACTATAAGAAGTCAAACAGGTTCACCAGGCAAGGAAGTGACAGTTTTGTGGGAAAAGGAGATGAGCGAAGAAGTTTCCAAAATTGTGAGGAGCGTTGAGAAAGTGGCAAAACATATGTGAAAGGAGGTGGCGTTAATAAATGCATTCAGTATGTTCTGCAAGTTATAAGCTGGGGGTTGGGGCTGGTAGGATGTGACTCAGACTCCATGTCAAAATCAGCGGGGAGGAGACCTGATGAGAGAGGGATCGAATGGAGAAGACTAGGGGAGGAGTGGGGGAAGGCAAACCCAGCCCCTCTTACACCACCCAGCTCTCAGCATTCAGCGTCAGCAAAAACACTAATGTGATCAAGATGGAAGATGTCTTTGGACTTTCCACAGCTCCTGGGCTTTCTGTCTGTCTTTGGGGTGTTCTTCAGCTCACTGGCCGCTCTTCAGGGAAGCTACCAACTGCAGTCAGAAACCTCAAGTGAAGACAGCCAACAACTTCTCAGACGGATATGGATTCACATTTCCTCAAGATTGAACTGATTTCACTCAGTGGATGAATGAAAAGGCAACTTCCACTTATTTTTGGCGGCGCGCACTCAGAGCAGATCTGAAGCCAATTTGTTGCTTATCACCAGTGTTTTACTGTTCACTTTATGGCTCCATAATTGTATCATAAATTTCTGTCATCACTTGACAGAAGAAGAAGGAAAAGGAGAAGCACACTTGGTTCCTGCAGGTGACTTGCCTCGTTGGCTGAATGTCATTTTGAAGGAGTTGTAGCACAAGACGCAGATGACAGTTGGTGTCTTACCGCGTGACCTCACGGAGATAAAAGGTAAAATTACGAATGAAAAACTGAAATGAAATAATATGAGTTTTTATCTGGAACATAATATTTGTCCCATGACATTGTTTTGAAATTGTATGATTCAAATCAATCTTTTAAAATCATGGGATTGATCGAACTACAGTGAACCCCCGCTTTACAAGATTAATCCGTTCAGTGGTTGGGATCGTAAAGCGAATTCGCCGTATGACGGGCAATCCAAACCTAATGTTAATTAGCTAATGTGTGTAAAACCCCATGTAAAAACATCAAAATTGTATATATACATATTAAAAATTGGTATCAAAATAGTATAGTAAGTAAGTGCTATTTATATGTAATATACAAGCATACAATTAAATAACATCATAAATAAAAACTATATGAAGGATTTATTTGAGTGACGCTTGTCATGGACATATTCCCTAGTAAGGGTAGCCTCGGATAGGCTATCTTAGATTTCTTCGTATTTCTTGATTATCTCCAGCTTTGTTTCCATATAAATCATCTTCTTACTTCTCTCTTAAACATCACTAGCAATCTTGGGTCTCATGGATAACCAATTCAAGTTTGAATTAAGCACTAAAATACATATTAAATACGATATTGAAAGCACTCTCACACAAGATCAAATCTTTAGGCATCCACCTTTGTGACCCTGTGTGCCAACCAATAGCAGACCAGCATTGTAGTGACGCGTTGCAGCGGAGGCAATTTGACACCAACAGAATCCCCAACCCCACAGGTCATGACAGTTGTTGATGTTAATCGTAAAGCGGGATAAATGTTAAAGAGGTGATGAAAAACTCAGTATTCCACATCATAGTAGGAAAAAAACGTAAGCCGGGGATGCCGTAACCCTGGGGTCCACTGTGTATCATTTTGGCTGAAGATGGAGGTCATACTGACAATCACGGTGATTTATAATCTACGATTTTTTAAAATACTGGTTACAAGTTAAAAAAATGCTAAAATAAATACAACTGCTAAGGCCATGCAATTTTGACATTCAACAATGAAATAAAAAAACACTGTGTTTTATATTATACATTGGATGGCTTTTGATAACCTGTCAAGTGTCACAGCCAGATGGAAGTGGAGATTAATGTAATAAGCATGCTAATGGCAGTTCCAAATGACAAATTTATAAAATATTAACACCATGCTGCTGCTAATATTGGTTGGGAAAATTGTGAGGGTGGGGTGCACGCTAGACCATCTTTAAGAGAGAAAAAAAAACAGAAATGAAGAAAGCAATTTATTAGCGGTTGAAATTTCAAGCTTTCTTCTTTTTCATCCTCAGCCAAAAGCATCCCTATGGAATAGCACTGGCCGCCAATAATGCCAGTTGCTATACGCAAGAGAAGTTGGGAGGATCATGTGACTCATCCCTCAGGATTACAATACAGCTATGATGATCTGGACCTGATTTGTTGCCATGGTGTTGACAGTGAGGGGATTTGGAGGGCTTCAGGGGCCTCCACGCAGGGTCGATGGACAAGGTGTGCCTCCATGCCAGAGGGCTGCCACCAACTGCTCACAGCTGAGCTGGCTCGGAGGCCGGATGTGACCAGCTCTGGGATACATGATGAGATCCGTTCAGAGCAGGAGAAGCAGACAGACAGTGTTAACGCTCCACTTGAGAAGAAACTGTTTTGCAGTCTTCACAAATGTCTAGATGTGCCACAGATAGTTAGATGCCACCCGAAAACCGAAGTTCATCTTGACTGCATTTCACAGAGTGACAAAAGTGTTGCCATGATTTTCTGTGCCACAGACAACGCCATTCAGGAGACTGTTGCTGGTAAAGACAAAGTTACCATAGCAAATAATGATGATGTCTTTGAAAATTCCCATATCTCTCATGATGAGCAACAATGCATCTCTATTTCGACAAACAATGGACCCCCACTGTCACAATCTGCTGCTGGACATCCTGGCAAAGATCCAAATCATTCGCAAACAAAGGAGGGACATACAGATAGTTACAGCGGACCTCTTGAAATCTCAGAGGCCACACTGGAGTCGTGCTCTGCTGCTCAACACAAACCTCGGATTGACCTTACAGATGTTGAGGAACGGATTTCCATCCCTGGCCATGCTGGCACCCAGATAACCTTAGATGTCGGTATGCTCAGTTCACGCAATAAAAAGGATGGTTTTTTCGTGATGTCATTGGCTAACAAAGCTGTGGAGCCAGTTGTGACCTCAGCGGCAGAAGGAAAATGTGACAATGGAGCAATTGAAACCTGGGCCACAGATTCCTCTGACAAACTGGACGGATTAAATAACCCAGAAGCTCTCAATGAAAAATCAGGACATGAGTGTCTTTCCAGAGACACTCAAGAAGGAAAGCAAAATCTTGCCGGCACAAGGGATCAGACCCCTTCTTGTGAAATGCCCTCCCAGACGCTGCCGGGGCAGCGTGATTCTGAAACAAGAGCATCTCAGGGGGAGGAAAGTAGACATAAAGAAAGCGGGGAAAAATCTGAAGATATCAAGTTGGGATCAATCGCATCACCTGATATTTATGTCAAAGTTCAGTATTGCTTCGTCAACAGTAAGGGGTCATGTGAGCAAGAAGGATCAAGGAATTCAGAGGCAGACTGCACACAGAAAATCATTATTCAAGAAGCAGAGCCCATCTTGGCTATGACGATTGCGAGTCAGCCAAACAAAGACTTTGGTGAAAGTTTATCATTGGAAAGTATCCCAGAGGTGAAGCAGGTTGAGGCAGGTGGTAGCCATGCACCTGCTTCAAAGAATCTCACCAAAACTTTACATTGCCAGAAGGATGATGAATATACAGCGAGTGAAAAACACCCCCAAAACCTGCTACCACTCTCGGCAGAGGTCAACAATGTGCTCTCGGAGAGTCTCTATGGCAACCGAGCCTCTGGTCCACTCAGTGAGTCACCTGGCTCTGAGGTGGCAGATGGTCCCGGTGAACACCACACTCAAATGGTGGACTCTCATACGGAACAGACGGACAATGCCACAGAGGAAGGTATTCCTTGTGACACATCTTCTGTCAATCCAACTTTTGATGGAATGCATAAGTCTGGATTTCAGAAGGAGGAGGGGGTGAAAGTGCGCATGAAAAAGGTAAGGATCAAGATATTCTCGGATGGTTGTTGGTTTCCCTAATGCTTTAGTTATTAATGCACCCACACTTATAAGTTTTTTTTTTTTTTTTTGCTTATTAACTGACACACACAGCCTATGAATCATTTGTGTTCCACACTTTGGCAAAGTTCTCGGAAAAAAATGACTTCACTCCCACATGTTTAAATAAATGTGTGACTGTGTGCATGTACTTTGTATCTATCTGCTTAGTGATGTTGATATGCAAAATGTTTTTCTTTCTTAACTTATTTCTAAACAAAGTCTTATATGTTTGAGACCATGAACACAAAGTTTTGAAAGCTCAACATCTTGCCAGGGTGAAAGGTTTTAGTTTCTCGCGTAATTGTATGCTAGGCTATTTACACTCTGCGGTCTGCTTAGCGGGCATAGTAAAGTGCCAGAGATGGATTTAGGCTTGCTTTTACAAAGAAAAAGCCAAAGAACTATCCCATTTTGAAAGAATTGGGTTCATTCTGAAATAACTAAAACATATTAAATGTTTGCTGTATTGGAATGGTGGCTTCAAAAACAATGCATTACACCCAAGAATGCAAATTTTGCCATTTTGTTTTTAACCTTATTTGAACATTTAGGTTAGAATGATGATATCACTGCTTAGTAAAAAAATAAATAAATACTTGAAAATCGTAATTTGTACTTTTCTAAGGATTTGGTAGCGATGAAAATCCTTTCAATATTATCGACTGCAAATTTATGTTTTTCTCTTTAACAAGATAAGCACAGGTATTACCTATGCCCCAGAGGTTATCTTTTAATCTGGATGGGTTTGTCCCTTTGTTTGCTTGTAATTTCCTGTCTAGAGTAGGTATTTCACAAAATATGCCCCACTGAGTTTTGGTGGGAATCGTCAGTTTGAATATAGTGTTTATTAGTAATTGTATCTATATTACAATATATATATATATATATATATATATATATATATATATATATATATATATATATATATATATATATATATATATATATATATATATATATATATATATATATAGCCTGAGTTTGACTATATAAGGTTGGTGGCTGGCCAACCTCAGTTTTTTTTTTTGTTTATTAGTAATTGTATCTATATTACAATATATATATATATATATATATATATATATATATATATATATATATATATATATATATATATATATATATATATAGCCTGAGTTTGACTATATAAGGTTGGTGGCTGGCCAACTTCAGTTTTTTTTTATGCCCATTGTTCATATAATTTTTTTACATTGTGTCATTATGCTTTTATTATATGTTTTCAGTGAAGTAATGTAGTCATACTGACAGCTGCAGTTTTGTTTGCCTTGTGTCACAAATCTGCAATAGGCTATGATGCACCGTGAGTGACCCATGTGAAGAGTCAATGTAGCCCCCGCCATGATGGTTATGGTATCTATTCTTAAAATATTGTGTGCCTGATTAATTTAGACATTTCAGTCCATTAAAAATTGGTTTCCACCTAGAATCTCTGGCTTTCCTCTTACATACCGGCAGGGTTGACGTCAGTCCTTCAGCCTCCAGGAAGCCGAGATCACAGTTAGGTTTTGGTGAGGCCAGTCTAAATTAGTGCTACAGCTATAACATTCCTATATTGCACCTTTTAAATATTGGCTTGTGGGATTCCTAAAGAAGTGCGTAACCACAAAAATGTGAGGCAAGTCATAGGCAGAGGCAATTGTTTTACCATATGGTAATTTTTACCACAATGATTAATTAATTAATTTATTTTACCAGTGATTAGTTGTATAAACGCATTGCTTATTTAGTCTCAATTGTGAATCAAACAATTTAAAATACAAAAGGGATTAAACCAATGACTCTTGTGATAGATGATGATGTACAATCCAGCACAAGATGTTCAATTCATGATGACGTCCCACAAGGCCCATGTTGTTGTGGATCGAATTAGTAAAATGAAACCCATCTGGTGTGCATAATGACTTAAGATTAACTAGATATTGGTCTTTGTTACTGTGTTTATTTGTTTTAGCAACAAGGCCTTATCCTGACCTCAGGGCCAATCTGGCTCAACAGTTGTCTATTTGGCAGCAGACGACTTGGCTATAAAAGAGCTTTTTTCTCTCTTTTCTGTCTGCCTCGATTTCTGCTCCCATTTCACAAGATAGCTCTCATCTTCATATGAGTGCACTGCTGTAGCCTACATACTAGCGCATGCATACTTCACATTGATGTATCATCGTCTATAGCTCTGGATTTTGTAAACGTCTTTTCAAACAATGCAATCTAAAATTAAAGGAACCAAAATTACCATATGTAAAGTTAGAAAAAAGTCATAGGCATAGAAATATCCAGCAGTTTAGTGTGGGAACTGTCTCGCATAAAAAACCCAAAGCAAAACAGGAAGTGGAGAGCAATGTTATGGGATGAGAGAAAAGGATCACCCAAACCACCAGAACTCTCTATAAAAATGAAACAGACCTTGCTCTACACTTGTTTTTCAATCTGCTGTTTTGTGGTTACTGCTGTTGCTGTCTCCAACCAGATGCGTTTGTTCATTGAGCGATGCCTCGTGAAGATGTCATTGTCTTACCATGACAGTGTTTCATTGTATTACTCTGCTAAAGTGGCAGAACATGGCAATGTGTGCCGCTATCATCCCGGAATGTCAACCAAAGCACAAATGTGAATGGTTTTGCCGAGACACACATGACCTACAATGCTGTTTGTGTTCAAAAGTAGTTTCAAGACGATGCAGCCTAAATGTAGTGTGAACACCATCTATCCTCAAATGCTGATTGACCTCAAATTTGTTTGTATTTCAATGGGGGAAAAAAATCCAAATTGTATGAACTTTGGAGTATTTGAAATGGAGTGCTTCTGGAAAGTGTTACCCTGGTGCTCACTGAAGGTAGAGACTGAGCCCAGTCACGACTAGTAAAAATTCCATAATTAATCGCATTACAAAAGTTTCAAAATTGCCAATCGATAAGTGATTCTTAACTAGTAGGTCGAGATCCAAAAGTGGGTCGCAAAGTCATTTTGGGTGGCTCACGGACAGGTAGCCCAGCAAAATTTTTATAGTTAATCCCACTGCAAAAGTTTCAAAATTGCCAATAGATAAGTGATTCTTAACTTGTATGTTGAGATTCAAAAGTGGGTCGCAGAGCCATTTTGGGTGGCTCATGGACAGGTAGCAGAAATTTGCAGGACTTCTTTAGGTTACAATGATTGTGACATACGACATTTGGTAGTTTGACAAGTTAAAGTTAAGAATACATTTTGTATTTGCAGTTTTTATGTTCTTCATTAGTCCCCTAAAAAAGTGCGCTGAATTGCATTTCTAACCTTGAGCCTGAACATGTATAGTTACAATATAATGTGTATGTTTTTAAAGTTTTTTTTTTTTAATGAGTTCATTTTCCTTGTCATGTTTCTTTGTCAGTAGATTGCATCTTACTGTAGCGACAACAGGGAAATGCAGGTCCCCGTGTGGTAATTCAACTGTTGAAAACCAATGTCATGCAATCATGGCAAAGTCACCTTCTCTTCTAATAGACAGGGCCTGTGTAAACAAAGCCCCTGCTCTCCAACAATGTTCCTTGACACTAAGATAGCACCAAAGCAATACATTTCGGTAAGACAGGTCTTTGTCCTGAGCACATAGACAACAACTCCCTGAGTTTTTCGCTAAATAATCAGGTATGGGTCCTGTTCCCACCAAAAAAAAAAAAATCACAATACTTTTCTGATTTAGATCTGAGAAAATGAATTAATAGTGAGATATAAAATAGATGATAATAGTAAGAATATGAATAAAATAAATATAAACAATAATATAATCACACCTAGCTGTGTTTCGCCCGCACCCATCATTAAGTACTAGACTCCAACCACATTTGGACACTTTTATTATTTGGACGTTCTTTTCTACATAATAGAATCAGATTTTCTGTGGATGTATCTTCTTTAGAAGCAGATGGTGATAGGGCACACATTCACACATATCTTTGTATCTTTGCAGCAACATGCAATGCACGTGTCCCATGTGGTATGAGCTCACCCTCATAATGTATTTGAACGACTTCTGTTAAGGCCGATTGGAACAAGATTTATTTGTTGCAAATGAGCCAGCCTTGTGAGGTCATTTAATTGTTGGTTTTGTTTGCAGATAGGGTCTTAGACTCTCAGAATCTGCTTTTTATACAAGAGTTTCAAAGATTAGATGACATTGTTGTGAAGTAAGGCTTGCCTTACTATAGGAACACCACCTGAGGTCACTGTGAGGCTGTTAATCACTGATGATTTGGCGCGATGAACTGCAGGTTTATTAGGCGCAACACAACAGCAGACAGTTGTCATCACCTTGCAATGACAGTTTGTTATTGAGCAAACACTTATTATGGCTTAAGTACAACGGCCAAAGAATCAAACCAGCTCTAGCTCTTACTGACAAAGAAACCATGAAATCAAAATTGCTTATAATTACCGTGGTATATGTTCTTCTACAATATCTAATCTCAATTTGGGAACACACCTCACTTTCCTTTTGTTTATTTGTATGAAATGTGTTTCAGACTATGTCAGTTCTCAGCATGACTCAAAAATAATAGCTGAATTTCATCATTTAATATGACCTTTATTCTCGGATCGTTTATTCCTTTATGCTTTAAAGGTACAAAGCAAACACACTTTATAAGACGGTCATGATAGATTATGGATGTCTATATCAATGCATTTCTTTGCTTTGTTCCTTAATTCTCTTTGAAATAATGTACTTTCAGCGAGACCATGCTCGTCTAGACTCGATGGTGCTGCTAATGATGAAACTGGACCAGTTGGACCAGGAAATTGAAAATGCTTTGAGTGCCAACTCTTCCATTGGCAGTACCCCCACCCTACCTCGGCGACGACAACTGGTATAATGCTGCATTCATTTGCATTTAATCTTTAAGATCCGGTTGTTTTTTTAAAACTTTCATTTAACCATAACCAATCTTAAAGTACCTAATGGTGGTCTGGAGTCATTGCGAGAATAACTGGTATCCAGTGACAGTAATATGTTGCTGATTATAATGTGTAAACAATATAATTTTGAAAGCATGCAAGGGAAAACACAATCATCGTTACACTTTATTGATGCAGGACTTTGATTTGGGATCTGTACCTGTGGCATCACACATGCAGTATTCTCACGGCCAAGCTGTCCCAACTACAGTCATCCCTGTGCATAAAGCCCTTGGAGCCAAACCAAAGAGTGGGGTAAGTCAGACATTCCATATCAGACATTCAAAAAAAAAAAAAAAACCTCACTATGACAAAGGTGTTAACATAAATTAATACAGTCTGTTATTGAAAATCTTAAAGAAATATTAATGTCTCATTGCAGGATATTTTTGCTCATCTCATATTGTTTTTTGCTTCTTGTATTGCCTTGCATACCACTGAGTAGCATTTAGGGGAAACAAGTTAATTTTGTGATGGCTTTGAGCAAAAAGAGCAAACAGACAATTTGTGTTCATACACTTACTTGGAGTAAAGATTCCATTGTGGGAATCTGCCAACAGTTAAAGCTTACCCAAGCAGACGTTAAAACTCTATAATTAGCCGCTTCCAGAGAGCTGGACCCATTCGCCCCAACAAAAAGGGTCAAGGGGTGTTCATGAGTTTAGACACCAGGAAAGCGAGTCATGGGTGAAGCGCTTCATCTGAAACACCCCCCACCCCTCACCCCACTCTCCAAACTCTTTCACTTGCTCACTTAATGACATTGTCAGCCTTCCTCTCTATCTGCTAATAAGAAGTGAACACAGAACGAATCATTTTAAAAAATGTCTGTCAATTTTATTAATTTTGCTTTGAAAGCTTCCCTAATGTTTCCGTTGACCAAAACAATTCCTTATCAAATTCCGGCATTATCTGCCCTGATTCCATGCACACATTGTACATCACAAGTTTAAGAAAGCTGTAGGCTAATTTTAGAAACAACATATGCATGACCCATGATGTTCTGTTTATGTGGAGAGCATTTCCCATGGCCTTTTTTCTTAAAGCAAGGTATTCTCAAGGCAAATTTCGATAAGCTTCCATAAACATTTCTTTAGCATTACAATTTAGTTTGTTATGATGACTGTATGAAAAACCTTTTTGTTTTTTTTAAGATGATTTAACCAAATTACCGAATACAGACGGCATGTTGTGAACGCCCCTTACTCTTTTTAGAAAGTTAGTAAAAATCACAACCGTAGCATGACCAAAGGGGAGATGTGATGAAGAATTAAGGTCACCAACTGCGTTAATTATACCAGATTAAAACGCTTTGTTACTCAATTAAAAAAAAAAAAAAAATTCAAAGGAGTCTTTTGGGAAACAAAGAAATACATCAAATGAGGATGTTTTAAATTATGAGAAAGACATTTAGGAAAAACATTTAAAACTGAAGGAATAATATTATAACATTACGATGTGAGCGCTGTAAAGGATTATATACATGAAAATTTTTTTGCAAGCAATCAACACCAGCATTATCAATATACGCATTTCTGATGTTAGACATAACCACACATTTAGATGAACATTTTTATTAATTTTTAGATGCCTTATTAATTAACTAGCTTTTATTCTTATGAATCCATCTTATCCTTGTTCCTATTTGATTAACTTATTCAAAGACTGGATGAATAGACGTAAAAAAAAAGCCCAACTAAAATCTAACTTTACTTATGTATTAATTTGTTGAAACATATTTGTAGCTAAAATTACTGTCATCATTAAATCATTTATATCCACCACTGTCATCATGCCACTTTCAAAATCATGACATGTAAGAATGTATTCATGCATGTCTGTAGTTTAACTCCATATACAGTACGCTCCATGTATTTTACAAAAGGTGAGAAAATATTTATACACACCAGGTAGTGACACTATAGGTATATACTATATAAGCCAAGTTATAGGCCCTTGCAGCAATTTAAACAAACCGACCTTCACAGAACTGTGTTGAGACAAACAGCACTTGAACTTCAGTTCATGTTGGCACATGAGACATATTTTCCAAAGTCTTATGCCAGATTTTGTAGAAAGAAAAAAAAATCTGTGTGATGATTTATGGTTTGGTCATTGGTGCCTGGGTGAATTTGTATTAGCATTCCTTCCATCCCGTGCAGGGATAACGTGTGTTTGTGCTATTGCTGTCCCCCTAACACCCACTGGCACAGTCTGATAACACTTGGGTGTGATTGTACCTAGTACATACTTTTGCCACCCTGTCTTTTATGTAACTATGATAAGTGTGGAGTTGGTGGTATGTGGCTGTGGCTGTTTTTGATGATTCACTCAGAAAGCTCTCTATCACTTGCTGTGGGTTGAAAACAGATTATCAGTTCCTTGCCAGTCTGCCTATTGTTAGCCTTAAGCAGGTGGCTCTTATTCTTATGTTGAATTTGTGGCCAATCTTGAGCGGATGTTGTGTCACAGCAGGTGTTTTACTCTCAGTGTGCAACTGCTATTCTTTGACCTGAGTGTTTTTCTTGGCAAGTTTCTTTTATTTACTTAGTGAGTGCAGCAGGTGTCGCAGAGTGTTGTTTGGCTCACATTTGTGTCTCCCAACAGAGGGGTTTTATATGTATTTTTTCATACTCTAATGAGCTTCATTTCCACCATATGCATTTTTTGTCAGCGGTCTTAAAATATCTGACACACACTTCCCCCCCTCCTCAGCAGCCTTTTGTTTAGGATACTAGTGACTGTAATGCAGTGCTTCTCAATTATATTACGCCAAGCCCCCAAAAGGAAAGAGAACCCCCCCCCCCCCCCACACACACACACACACACACACACACTTGACGTGCTGACTATAAATAAGATTATCCATTAAAATGGTATAAGTATACCTAAACCTGTATCCTTTTTAACATTACAAAAGAAAAAAAGCGATAAATTAACTTTCAATAACTGTTGATTATTTTTCCAGTGTTTATACAGCTTAGTCTAAAGCTGAAAAAAAAAAACGTAAGTGCCTGAAGCATTAAAAAAAAGGTTAGTTCTTATTTTATTGCAACTATGTCAAACACAAACACAAAGCCTTTTCCTGGGGTCATCTGCATCACCCCCCCCCCACACACACACACACACACCACCCCCCCACACCCCCGGGGCTCTGCCCAACTATTTGAGAAGCACTGCTGTAATAGAGCAGATAGTAAGAACAGAAAATTGATCATTTTGAAAAATTCAAAGCATCACTTTCCTTGTGTATGGAGCGTGAAAAATTAGTGTAATTGGCTTTCATTTTTATTATCAGCAATCATGACTGGCTTCATACATGTACTGTAATCTGCACTGACTTATTTAAGTTATGTGCGGTGTAGAGCCATTTGTTTTGTGCCTCTATTTTTAGGGGTAAGTGGCTGGAGAGGATATGCCAAACCACAGAGGAGGGTGGAGGCTTACTGACCCCTGACCACCTTCCTCTGAATGTTACAGTCGGAAACAACATATCAGTAACCTTGAGTGCTGAGCTTTTTCACCAGCAAGACATACACGGCATCCCTTAAAGAGATGTGCCACAAAACAAGGCACACACTGGCTGTCAAATTCAGCAAAGAGGTGTTTAAAGCAGCACTCTAATAGATGTTGTGACAGGGACTAGTCTAGACCAAACCTCATCCAAACATTCCATAGCAGGGAAACTTTTGACCCTTCGCATGGATCTGTCTCTAAAAGCCGCCACACAGCGAGTGCCGTGGTACAGCGTTTGGCAAAACGTTCTCGAGAGTGGCCAACCGTCCGCCACTGGTCTTACTGCGTGTGGAAGAAAGTTGTTGAAGCGTTACAGAGAAAATAAACACTAAAATGGTGGCAGTATACTTTATGTTTACTTTCCACCCATCAATGGATGGATGGATGGATGGATGGATGGATGGATGGATGGATGGATGGATGGATGGATGGATTGATGGATGGATGGATACTAAAACGGTGGTAGTATATTTTAAGTTTACTTTAGAAGTCCTATATTTTATAAATTTCAGAGAAGTATGCTTGTCTTGTACTGAAAATTATACAAAATGTCTTAGATTAAGTACCGTAATATGGAGAATTAAACTCATTCTTACAGGAAAGCTTTAAGTATACTCGTTAACTTCCATAAAAAATACAGAAAAATCTAAGACTACAGTAATACTGAGACCTAGTATTATATGAAATCATAAATTATACTCTCTACCCCTTGATGCTAGAAGTTACAAATACTTAATCTTGTCTATTTTGGTTGCGTTACAGAAAATCCTATTGATTCATGCTCTAAAAATAAAGTGTACTTCAGTAACACTCCTTTTTGCTCGGGGCTGTGCGTTTCTTTTCTTAAAATCTTCTTCAAACAGTGGATTGCAATACAGTGGCCGTTCCATTCGAACACCTTTTTGAGACTATCTGTATATGCGTGTGTATTTGTGGATAGAAAACAAACATATCTTTACTCACTCCCTTACAAGTCCCGTTTCCTTTCCTTAACAATTGAGCCATGTTCTTGTGGCTCCCTAAAAAAAAAAATACAGCACTGTATGCGGATCTTACAAAAACTGTACAGTTTTGCAGTATTTCACTTTCAGCACAGTGCGCATTCACTCACTTTTTCTGTAGCAGGCATAAGACAATGCCATTCCAAATATGGCTTTTGTCATCTTTTGTTGGTGGGGTTGTCGGACTTTCACAGTGAAATCTGACTCTCCCAAGTTTCCGTTCCGGACTTTTATGTCTTTTGGCAGGACGATTTGTTGGAGATATTTTTATTTCAGTTTGATGAGTACTTTCCTTCTTGTCACTAAGTTATGCATGTGGATGGCTCTTTATCTGTATGTAGTTAGTGGACAATAGAAGAGCTGTGGTTTGCGTGCTAAGGTCGCAAGCAGATCTCTGCTCTGTCCTTCCTCTATGTTCCGGTTTGGTTGCCTCTCAGTCCCCAAACATCCTTTATGCCGACCACACCTCCTCAAGGTCCTGTGAAAGGCTCAACTTTGCTACCTTTCCTCTATCCACATGTACGAATCCACTATGCCTCATGCTTGTTGTCCGTCAACAACTAATGCAAAGCGATGAGATGGTCATGTCTGCATTTACTGTGTTTTAAGGAGCTACAAATCCAACCACTGCTTAGTCTGGAATTCAATTCCAGTGGTTACTCTGGCCACCACAGCCACTTTGTATGGTGTCATTGTCCCCAAGGTCACTCCTCACTCAGCTCGGCAGAGCTGTAATAAGGACACAAATACAGACCGAAAGATTTTTTTTTTTTTTTTTTTTTTTTTTTTAAAGGGTAGCATGCGATACAGGATATGGAAATTGAACTTCTCAACTCCCTTAAGGAAATCATGTTTTTCCGTTTATTTCAAAACTTGAGTACTTCAGGAACAGGAAGAAGACATACTGTGTATACACGGTTGATTAAAAGTCAAATGTTTCTTTATTAGGTGTAATCAAGTTGATAAATTGACAATTTCACCCATGTTGTAATAATACAACCTCAGTAATAAACATAATTTTGAAACGATACCTTTAAGAGTGTCAACAAAATGGAAAGGCTTTTGAATACAGCTCCCATGTTGGCTCCTATTTCAAGTTGTAGCTACAAAGTCAGGAGCATTTTTAATTTCTCCCAAATAAACAAAACCACATGCCAAAAATGTTTGCAGTTAATTATGCTGAAACTCTTTCAGCATCTTTGAGAGTATCAGAATGTGTTTACTGGCTACACAGTGTGTGTTTTATGGCAAACTGATTAAATCACATCCCAAGTACAAAGTATGCTATATTGACCACATGTTTTTACAATGAATCAGTCGATGGAATGACAACACTGGTGTTCTGTTGTTAGCAACTACAAATTGGTAGTGTTGGCTTGCAGTGAGTCAGTGAATCAAAGCCCATGTTGTTTTCACATTTGACTCACATTTACTCACCATAAAGAATAAAAGGAATATTTACACGAAGATGGATATGTTGACAGTAAATGTCATAGATGGATATAAAAGGCAGGCCTTTGGACGCCCCCCAGTAGCCTACAGATATTGAAGTGCAATAAATCCTAGACTTGACAAACAAACAGATGTGCATACTCACATGCACACACATTCTAGTTTTGGTGTGCCACTGGGACCTTTGGGACTCTCCAACACACTCTAATTGTCAAAAGTCGGCTTGCATCTGCCTCAACTTCTCATACATAGCGTTCATTTTAGCCTGTGCTCCACATGTTTTCAACAAGTAATGACTTTGCCATGGATCACGACATCCATTGATTGGGTCAGTATTCATGGCATGAATTATACCTCGCGGTTGCCTACTCATGAGGGGAATCATCAGCCCTGAGCATGGTATTTCTCTGGTTTCTGAGAACTGAGCTTGGTTTAGACACACAACTATGCATGTGTCACCACAAGACCTTCCTTGTAAAGCGGTCTCGATTAGCCACAGTGCACTAATTCATTTCTCTATGAATGCTTAGGTCGCCTAAACAGCACCAGTTCACCATCTCTTGACACGTAAGACGGCAGTACTGTGTACACAGATTCTCCTTGTTGATGATGTGATCTGATGATGAAAGGCATCAGGTCAGATGTTATCACTGGCACAATTCATTTAATACATTATTTTTTTATTTTATTTTTTTTAATTAATCCCCGGGCGTCTTTAAATGCCCACTTCACATTTTGAGGATGCACCGTCAATATTGATGTCTGTATTGTGTTTCTCTTTGGTGGAAATGGATTGGAATGGATTAGTAGCATTTTCATTTATATCAAATGGGAAATTTCATATGGGGTTTATGTTTTTTGAGAGACAAGTGTGGCAATGATATGAATTTGTCTTATTTCAAAGCACGACTAGTTTCTTGATTCATTAGATTGACACAGACACACACACCCATAAATAAATAACAGTAAAAATACATTTGAAAAATAGGACAAAGTTTATACATTCCTGTTTGCAGACAGTGTAGGTTACTCTGCAGGTAATGAGCCGCTGGCCTAGATATTTTGAATGCATTGCTGCAGTCAATGAATAGTCTTCATTCTTAAGTGAAAACAACAACAACAACTCAAGTAAATGCAATAAAGTTTAGGCCCAGCTATGTCTCGTCTCGTCCCGTCTTCCTCCGAAGTCACTGAGCTGCTATGGTGCCACAGTCATCCCTCCAAGTAGGCAAATATAATCCCTCTGCGTTGTTAGCTGTCTCTGTTTTCTCCCAATAAAGCCACTGGCTAATCGGCCAATCTGGCATTGTTAGTGCAGTTGGGATTATGAGGATTATCTCTTTTAACCCAGGTCACTCAGCTACAAATTCCACCTGGCGAGTGGGAAAAGGTGACGTATTTGGTTTCTTAAAATGAATACTGTCATGTGACGAAGAGTTTGTTTGTGCATTTTGAGAAATGTTTTCAATTGTGCTTTTCTTCCAAAGCGTTCACGTTTACGACATTTTCTAGTGTGTAACATTAAAGCTCCAGTGTAGCGCCAATAACCAAGCGGGCATTAAGACACTTGGATGAAAATATTTTTGCATTGCACTTGATTCATTTTATTTTACCCCATTTTATTGTCTGTATTCCTCTCTCATCATCAATTACTTGAATCTCATTTGTGTAACTTTGCTCTGTACCTAACTTTGGCAGACAAGTATGTTGTTTCATCAGCAATTGAATTGATGACCAATATGAGAAAAATAATTTTGTTTATTATATGGCAAATTGAAGGGTCTTTACATTTTGAGTGGTTAGATTTGAGGATGGGAAGTGGATGTCTTGTTTTACATCCGCCCATGTATTTAGGTGTGTTTCTTTTATTATTTATTACACTATCTGTTCCCAATTAATAAAACATCCGAACAGGTAAAAACTTGTCTTGCCAGTTGGCTCCTAGTCAGCTCTTAGAAATTAAAATGGAATTTAATAAAACTAACACTTCACAAAAATAAAGAGGACATAGGAACATTTTAAATGGGAAAAATAAATGCAGAGCCACTACTGAAGCACATGGTGGAAACAAGGCTTTAGTCAGTCACGTTCTTTCACCAAAATGATACAATCTTGATACAACCTGAATAAAATTATATAGAAATCAAGTGGATATGTTTCATATACTGTACATAGTGTCATCTGTCTCACTGATGGAGAAACTCTGTAGCGAATGTTCCTTTTTCTTTCTATCTGAGAGTACTCAATTTATTGCCTCACTGGGGATGAATTCCAAGGGTGTTTCCAAGGATATACCCCCAGGGCCTAGAACTAAATCCCAATTAGAGATTGCCTCTAACAGAAGCCTGTTGCTTGAAATTACTCTTGCAAACAAAGTTGTGTACATACTGTAAGTCATGACTCTGGACCAAAGCTTTGTACCTGTGAGTCATTGTGCATGTAATGCGAACAGTTCCTACTACACTGTAAAAGAGTGAAGTGCAGTCAGATTTCATTTTCTGCTCCTCAGAGTATAACGTGCGTTAATGTACCCCAAAGGGCTAATAATTGGGTCAAATTGAGTTGTTTTCCGGGGACCCATAAGCTCTTGAACAAAAATAACAAATAGAGCAAATTTCCTTTATTCTCTTCATTTCCTTAGTGCATGCATATACTAAAAAATATTGCTCGATCATTTTAAATGGTTAAGAAACAAGTTGGAGTGATTGGGCATCAGACAGAAGTAGCAAATGAGCAGCTGGAGATTCAGTACATTGCTCAAGGTCAAGGTGGTTCTCAGGAAGTTAGTCAGCCACATTCTTCGGTCTATAAAGTGCATTGTTTTTGGTATCCATGTTTGTTCCAACCTCCATGTTGCCAAGCCAGATCCTCAGAGTTGAGTCACTAAACCTTTCTGCAACAAGTAATTATCAGTTTGAACCAACATCTGGACAGTCACATTTCATTTGGTCATTCGATTACAAAGTTATTGCATCACTTCCTGTTGACTCTCTAAAACTCTTGACATATGGAAGCTATCAAAACGTGGTAATGTAACATGGACGGCAAAAGTATGAGTGGAGGAAAACAGGTGGGGGCAGGATTTTTTTTTTTGTTTTTTGAAAAGAGGTGTAAAATTAAATTGTTTCCCATGTCTCCCCACATGTGTAAGTGAGCCTTGCCACAGCATGGGGAATGAATTCCTCCTTAAGTGTAGGGCAACAAAAGCACATCATGCAAAAAAAAAAAAAAGCAATGAGTTCCAGATAACATCTCAAAGAACTCTGTACAAGTGTGTTCATGTGCTCCCACCAACACACACACAATTTCCCTCACCCGCACTAATACACACTTACTTCTAGTTCTGGAACCAACAGCTTATTCGAGCCATCTGCATCAATTTGGCCATTTGTGTTGAGTGGTGGGGAGAAAAAGGTTTTGGTTAGCTTGAGCTCTCCCTAATCCTTGGCCAGTGCAGACCATGGGTGGTCACCCATACACATACTCACACATCACAGCTGCACAGCAAGCAATAGCGGGGCTCAAGCGGGTGCGAGTCTGTGGTGGACTTAAGTCACGGTGGACTAATCAGGTCTGTTTTGCAGGAATATCATGATGACTTGTTTTACATATGTGATTACCTTTTCGACACAGAAAAGAGTATAAGAATTTAGGGTTTATATATATTTTTCTAAATACCAGCAGCTACGAAACCATTATCCAGTAATAGGTACAGCCTTCATTGCAATTAAACCAAACTAAACCCCAGAGGAACTTAAAAACACATAACACGACTGTTCATAATAAATGGACATTGACCAATCATTGGTTTATCGGTCAGCCGCATAGTTCTCGGCCATTATATTTTCACACACGTGCAAAGTAAACATACCAAACCTCCTGTGCTCCAGCACAACCTATTTCCAGTAAATTAGTGGCAGTAAATGAGGCAGCTGACGCCTGTTGCTTTGCAGCTTACAGCTCCCCAGTGGACACCTGACACGGCCCGGAACAACATCGCCTCTGGGACCAACCTGCTCTGTGGCATGTCGGTGGGAAATTCAGGGTGAAAATCAGGAAAATATGCACCCACGGTGCTATGAAAACACTGGTACTCACTGGTACCCATTCATCCGCATTCCTGCACGGCTCTGCAGTCTCTCACTCACATTTATTTCACTGTAATTGCTATTATGAGGGAAACACAGAGTTTTGCGGAGGGGAGATTTATATTGTGTAAGTGACTTTATGGGTCATTGACAGGAACCCGTGGTGTGGTGTTTACACAATAACAAGGGCACACACTGTTGAACTGAAATGTCTTGTTAGCGCTGGACATGGACCTCCCAGATGGAGACCTTTATTCATGACCATTCCATCATTAAGCACCCACTGGAACTCATAATGTTATACAAGTTCATCTACACATATTGACTGGCAAATGCAGCATATTAACTGGCAAATGCAGCATATTGCCTTTAATCCTTTAAAGAATACTTGGAAAGATTTTTTCTATTTCTTTCTTCCTTTTCTTTAACTTTGTCCTTGTTGGTCACTGCATTGAGGTATCGTATTTTTATTATCGCCACCATTTTTGTTGATATGCGAGGAGAAATATAATGCCTCTGCTGCCTTATAGACACGTGAGGTGTGCGCTGTCCACCTTTTTACAAGACGTTCTAGGTGTTTAAGCAATGCATAATCCCTCCCACCACACACCAGGAGCCCTGATCAAACAGAATTGACATGATGAAAGGCAGTTTCTTTTATTGTCATAATTCTTTTCACTAACATTGCACCGCTCTTTCTGCTGTTTGTTCTGTTGTGCCTGTGTGTTTTTCCATGTTTTTTCAAATGTTTGGCTTCGCTCTGTTCTTTCGTTTCTCTCCGTCACCTCATAAATCTTGTTCAGTGCATTTCCAATAAATTTTATTACACAAATAATCATAGAGAGAGTAAGCATTTCAAATTCACAGAGTGAAATGCTAAGCAATTGAACTGAAGTGTTTTTGGAAACTTTTCTTAGCCCACATATTATGTGAAAATAATGTGGACACAGTACATAACTATACCATACCATAATATTTTTGTCGAATAAATTTACAGTATTGCCTATGTCTGTGCTCGCTAATAGTATATTGGTTTACTTTTTTGACCCTAATAAAAAGATTTACTCGGTGATAATGTGCATGTGAGTGTGAACATTTGTCTGTGCGCTATGGGAGACTGGCAACTACTCAAGAGTGTAGTCCACCCAGAGCTAGCTGGGACCAATTCCAGACCCTTTTTTAGCACAATGCCTTATAGCCTTTTGATATATCCTTATGTGATTTCCACTTAAAATATATCCTTTCAACAAAGGAGAAACTCGCTAAATCAAAATTTTGGCAGGATATAGATCAGTTGCAGCCAGACAGCCACAGGGTAAAGAAGAACACTTGCAAGAGATACATAAAAAAGTCAAAATTGTTTATATTATTGTCTTTAGCCCGCGCTCGCACATACACATGCGAAGGAATGTAATATGGACTTTTCAGGGCTAACATTACTTGCGTCCAACAGCAGCTGTAATAGCACAGAACATAAATTTGTCTCCAAAGTTACCTCACTCTTGTTCTGCTTATTCTGGTAATTCAATAATAGTTAAGTCTATGGTCTCAACGTTCCCCTTGGGCCTACTTTGGAGACTTTGGTTGGCAATTAACCCAAAATGTAATTGGCCACAGAGCCATGTTTTACTCAATACATGTCTCTTTCTCCCACATTTTATGCACAACCGCGGCCATATAATATGTGCCAACACACATGTACAAACCCTGGGACGTTTACCACAAGTGATGGACTCACTTTGACTTAGAGACAAAATGAATTAAACCAATGTGTATAAAGGCAACCATTTATCTAGTGCTAATCAGTTCACATGTGTGAGGAAACAAACCATGAATGAGAGCAGTCATGGTATTCACTTTCACCAGAGTGTGTCATGCTTGAGTTGCTGTGGCGGTTCATCATAAACTTTAAGAGCTCTCTTGAGAATGGTGAAACAAAAGGTACGTGACCGTAGTTTAGCTTTTTATTGTTTTCTCATTTTATTCTGGTTGTAATACATGCAGTACATCATTCAATACAAATAATAAAGATATTTTAAATTATAGATTATTATTATATATAACTGTGCATGGTGTATACAAAAATGACACTTATGTACATACTTCCTGCATTGTCTCCTTTTTTCTGTCCTTCACTGAATATGTGGATATGGATAACAACATATTCAGTAAGGGACAGAAAATATATGTGTATATATAGTAAGCGGAGAGATGCCTGTTTTCTAAATGTTGGGAGGACTTAATGGAGTTCATGCAGGGGATTCACAGAAGTGTCTGAAAAGTGCAGAATGTGTCTGCAGGCGCCTCAATCAAATTCATAAATATCACGCAACATTGACTGCACTACAATTTAGAACTTCTTCATGCTGGTCTAAATAATAGTCTGCTTTCTGCCACTAATTTGTCAAGTAATAAAACCCAACAGACTGCCAAAAGTTGGTGTCGAACTGGTGGTATATCAAAAATTATGGCATTGTCATTCTCATAAAAATAAAGGGCAAGGTAAAAAAAAAAAAAAGAAAGAAAGAAAAAAAGGAGATATATGCTTGCCTCTTGTTAAGACTGAGCATGTATAACTGTCATTTTTTTCATTACATAAGTAAAGATGGAACAGTGGTGTAATAGTAGCAGCCCCTTTTCACAGTCTCAAAGACTTTTTTTCCGTTTAATTTTTGTGTTGCCCGCTTCATGTGGTTTACGACACTAATGGATTGGGGGTAGTCGACCCGAGTACCTTACCACTTTTATTACCATTTTATTGTTGAAAACAATTATCAGTTTGACGGGTCATTAACATAAGCAATAATAGTGCTGATTCTGTTTTGTATTTAATTATCTGCTAGAGAAGTACCATGTAAAACTTTCCCACTTTGCTGGGGTCTCTTTTGAAGGCACTGGCAGAGCATTTTCAAATCTTCTGTTAATGAGCTGATTTCGTCTAACTGTAAAATAACGTTGCACTTTCAAATTTCTACATTCCCTCTGTCTCGGGGTACTTATTTTACTTACCAAGTCCTTATTCCCATCTGCTGCCAAGTCCTTCTTACCATGCCATTCTCAAATTTACACAAAAGTCTGTCCAAAGATGATTTAGTTTGGAAGGAGTAGTTTGTGAGCATGTGCTGTGTTTTTTGCCATTAGTAGCTACTGATTTGGCATGCAAATTGCAGTGGTTTTAGTCAGTGTGGATGGAAATCATTTTGATAGCTATATTTTCAAACTATCAAAGCATCAGGCAAAAAAAAAAAAAAAGAAAATCTTATTTGGACTGTATCATTTTTGTGTAAATAGCCTTAACTAGGCTGAGCAAAACAGGGAACAACGGACAAGAAATCCTTCTGTCTTATGAATACCATTTATTTAGTTGTTTCTTTACAAACGGGGTAAGTTAGACAAAGTGGACAAATGCCACAGAAAGTGTACCTTGTCTTCCATGCCTTTTCTGAGCTCTTCCAGGGGAGTGTGGATTAAAACAGGTCAGGGTGTAGGGGTCAGCCAAGGAACCCAGGGTCAAAAGTCAGAGGCAAAAAAGACCTTTGCATTCCAACCGACTGCTGCCCACCATGCACTCAAACACAGTCACATGCACACGCGCCCACACACGCATGTATACACACGCACACACTTATCCGACGACACATGCCTGTGCAATTCTTTTCTTTGTCTCCACATTATGGTGATACAGAATTTTTGGAGCTCGAGCATGAACCATTACATTCCCAGAATGATGATGTTATCAGACAAGCCTCTCCGGACTACCTATGTCATGCTTGAGTCAACAATGGATCAGAGCTCCGCTTGCTGTACTTTGGCGCTTAATGATGCAATATTTGCCAAAGTCTCTTGGGGTTTATAATCTTCTGTGACCATGCATTGAGACGTTTGCATTAAAAGAGAAGTAATTATATGAAGCTACTGCTTGCCTTTGTGCTGTCGTTATCGTCCAATCTGAAGGTGTAACTGTTTTGCTATGTAGCTGAAAACATGATCTTAAACACTTTTTTTGTTGGAAAATACACAATGTTTTTGCTTATCATAGCATAACTTCCTTACTTGTGTTGTCTTTTTCAGAGTTCTGCAACCCCAGAGAGAACAAAAGCAGGTCAGTGATTTTCGTATATTGATAAATAGCTTGCATTTGTATAGTCACATACCTTTGGTGTGGTTTCACATCTGTTCGAACATGTTTGCGTTGCCTTCATTGTTGACAAAACGTAACTGTCTGCAATTGTCCTGATCTGTCTCTAGTCATGTGAGGAGCATTTGCACTACAGTTTCTGATATCATTGTCCGGCAATCGGCATGGTGTAAGAGCGGGAATGAAGGGGAACAGGATCTGGTCCGATGACTCTCTTGATGTTAGTCTTGATAAGAACCCAGACTCATCTAGTGAGCCATCTAGCCTGTCGCCTTTCAAAGATAAGGAGCCAGACTGGTTGACGAGAGTGCCCAAAATATTTGGCCCAAATCTGTTTATCCTTTCCAGTCAAATCTTACTTAGCTGTTTGTGTGTTTATATCAGTAATGAGAAAGTCAGACAATGTTTCCAGTTAGTCCAACAATTATCCATGTATCCGTCTGTCCATCTATTTTGTACAATGCTTATAGTGTTCACACTCTTGGCCAGCTGAGGTCTATATCTTAATTGACTGGGTGAAAGGAAAGACTACGTCCCGGACTCTTCACATTCATGTTCATGTTCACTATAAGACGCACTTAGAATCCAATAATTTCACAATTAGATGTGCCTTATGTATCGATGTCAGCTTTTGAGTTTGTTCACTTTACTTCAAATTCCTTCCTATTGACTGTCACCTGAGGGTCCAAAAAATATGATACTTTAAATCGGTCTTCAAATTACATTCTGGAAAAATACAATCTTATTAGGGCTCGATAAAGAGCTCAAGTTGAAAATTAATGTGCAGTGGTGAGCCTTGTGACCTGGTACACTTTATAACCCAGTGTGTCTACTATATACACATTTACAAAACTACACTTGTTCATTAAGGCTGCACCTTGTGTGTTGGGCCTTATGGTCTGAAAAATCTGTTACTCATTTATAAATCTAATATTTTAAGTAATCATCTTGTCATTTTTTTAGTGTCCAACTGTGAAGGCCCAGAATTACTACTACCTGATAATATCCTTTAAGTAAGGGAAATTTGGTAATTGGGTTGCAATCTGGGTAACATATTGTAAAGATTTATTGAAACATGACCCACATCAAAACATTACAAAAAATAATTAGATCCATACACAATGTTATATCTCAACATGTTATCTGTTTATGTGCTAAGCGTATCATGACCTAGACTGGTTTGAGCATGTCGAATAAACACAAGGTAAATTATATTAAAGTCTTCACATCAGTCAATTTTACTGTATGCCGTTTTGGTGTAAAAACTTTGAGAGTTCCTGTCCTCTTTAAGCACATGTTTTCCAAAATATCAAGCATGATGGCTAAAATTTTCTGTGTGACCCTACAGGCATATTCTCCTAAATAATGATTGAATTACAAATGATAGAATATTTAGAGAATTCTGTTCGAGACATTCGACTACTTGCATTTAATGCATCTACAAATCATCAGCCAAAGGGATTTATCTTGAATTTGTTCAGGTCTGGACCCGCAAATATAAACCCACGTGACTTCCTGACAATGAATAGCCTTCAGTGTCTTCACATAATGTCAAAACATTTCAATGTTTTACCTCATTCACTTTATGAATTCACTTTAAGAACATTCCATCTCTGGTTCCACTCTCTTAGCAGTCTGGTGCTAATGCACCAGGTCATCAAATTACGGATGGACAGGCAAGCAGCTGGTGGTGGTCAATGTTCATTAAATATCCCCCCCCCCCCCCCCCCCCCCCCCCCCCCCCCCAGGTCCTCATTCCTTTGGTAAACATTGCTGGCAAAGTGGTGTGACTTGGGGACAAGGCTTTCATATTGCCCCCTACTGTTGCAAAGTCTGCAAGGAGTCCTCACTCGCTATTGCTCTGTCTCGCCTTGTAATTACTGCCACTTGCTGAGAAAGCCTTTCACAGAAAATTCGCAGAAGGCACTCCCGTTATAGTCAAAAGTCCAGACCTTTTTTGACAACTGAAGTTTTCAGAAGACATCATACCAACTTCAAAATGTCTGTCATTTATTGTAATTTTAACCCTACGTCAGTCTGACTTCCTGGAAGCAAGTTATGTAAGTACCAGTGCCTCTGTGTGATGGGGAGTTTAAAAGGGGGTGGGGTATGTTGGAAGTCAGTGGAGGTTTTGGGGCCTTGATTCAACACAAAGCCCAATGTTCATTGTGGTACTTCAAAGACCCCTCTGTATCACCATTAAAGTCTCTGGGAATGACACGTTTGTGACAGTGTTACATCACACACGATGCCCTAAAGCCTCCCGTTCTGCTGCCGTGAGAGAATTGTCCATTCATGGTTAATTTATATCTCTGGGACAACAGCGGCACTTTAATGATCAGCGAGAAGTCCCAACAGCCCCACACTTGTCATGCTCTGACACTTAACGTGGGTGCAGTCAGTATCGCGTCTTTCCTGTGTATGAATACAATGCGTCTTTAAAAGTGAACTATCTGTTAAGGAAGTTTAATTGATGCCCCCATGGTGCTTGTTACAGCCGCAGCTGCTTGAGCCAACACAACATCAAACAGAAGCCAAACATGCATACAGCCATGTGGAATACCAACACAGTGCTACTCTATGTGACATGCTATTCCTTACCTTATTATAGATTATCATGTCTTCCAAACATCTGCAAATAATCCAAATATAATGAATCGTCAGTTCTGGTATCTCTTTCTTTAACGGGTGTATTGCTACTTTTAACGATTTCGCTCATGCTTTGAAGCAACAATGGCGTTCAATTTGTTTGCATGAGAGCGTGCCCCTCCCACCGCAGAGAAAATAGCGAGTCGGGTAAAAAGTGAAGTTAAAAAAAGTTTTGAAATGTCTTGTGAGTAAACATGTTTATTACGCTAATAATGTAATGCCAGTAACATAATGTTTTGATAGCTCATCCATGTTGTCACTCCTAACGTGCAGATGAGATGACACGTATGTACTGTCATTCTGCTACATGGTAGAGCTAAAACTACCAATTTCCACTTTTATGTTCTTTTATGAGGGATGAAATGTGAATCAAGAGGATGAAAAGATGATTACGATTGTCTTTGCAAAGTCAGTCTGGCCCCCCAAACGCAAGCAGCATGTGACTCATAAATACTGGCTAGTGTTGTCTTACTTTTGTAATACCTTGAAAAAAAAACAAAAAGAAAAAAAAAACTTATGTAAAACTGTCAAATTCACAGCAAAAATGCATTTTCTTCATGTGGACAGAAACATCTGAGCTATAATATCCACACACACAAACACACAGACGGGGTAGCAACCGTAAAACAAACAAAATTTGGCAGATGATGTCTCATTGTCTCAAGCTTAATGGGAATGTTGTTTTGGGGTTTGAGGCCAAAGAACCGTAGTTGCTAAATTGTATGTATTCCTCAGAATTTAAAGTGTTCATGACAAAGGTTGTGCATCGACGACTGATGGGCTAGGAAAAAAAAAAGATGCCCACCACATGACAGATTTTTTCCTGTAGCAAGTGGGTCTGGAACATTTCCCTCCGGATTATGGGGGGGTTTGACGAATGATGAAACAAGGTATATCAAAGTTTTAATCATTGTGGTTTTATAGCAAAAAAAGGTCATACTCTGTGTTTTGTGTCAGAACTCTGCATTTTCCTTGGAGTGACGCATGCTGCTCCAGACAGATAATAATACTACATACATATAATGCTCAATACTTTATAATATATAAATGCTGCGAGATTTTGCACCCAAACACTCCTTCACCTCCTTAGAAATCCACATGTCTGCATTTTTTTTATTAATGAAGAAAAAATATTTTGTGCCAAAACAACATCAATCAAGCTTTCCAAATCAGATTCATGATTCCAAGTCATACAAATGTTTTACACAAGGAATGATGGCTATATAAAAGCATATTCCCAACCGTCGTCATAATTCCGTCAGCACCTTTTATATTACATTGTTTTATAATTGGATGTGGGTACTTGTCTCTGAGCTTGTCAGCACCCGATTTAAAGATTCTTGAGATATCTTTATTTCATCTCGACTACGGCTGTGTTTTATATCATCACCCTGAGCTGTTTTGATCTAAATATAATTCAGTGGGAATGTAAACAGAACACAGTGATGGACAAGTAACCAGCTGTAACCTGACCTTCTATCTATTCCTTCGATTCTTGGTTTGACATCATTTTGCCTCAGCTGTAGGTGGAGACAAGGAGATCCAAGAATAAGAGAAAAGCTGAAGCACCCTCAGTTGTCCTACATGAGTAAACTTATGCAATGAACAACTGCTTTGTCTCGCACGTTTTGTTTTGGTTTTCCTGATGTCATTAATTCTCTGGTATCACTAGAACTATTTATCAATATATACTTTATGGCTCACATTTTTCACCTGTTATTGTAGAGCACACAGGGAAAATAATCAACGGTTTAGCAATTTTTCTCCCAAGCCTTGAGTTGGCTTCGATTAAGCAATACAATTCTGCTACGTTTGATTGGAAATATAGCAAACAATTAGCTAAGTCTATCGTCAAGACTGGAATTAACATCCATGGCTTGTCTGGCTCTGTCCCTAATTTGCTTCCCCTCAAATGGGAATTATTACACAACAACATGTCTCATCTTGCTTGTCTGATCCAAGTGCAAACGTAATTTACCTGTTTATGTGGTTTAAAATATACACGATAAAAGACAACACTATGTTATCTCATTATTCAGTGTTGTAGCATGCTTAAGTACCTGCAGTAAATGCATTTTCACAAAAATCACAAAAAGCTCGATTGTGAAAAATATTCATATTAATTTTCTGATTTAAAAACAGTCATTTGAAAATGTTATAGTGAAGATCATAATCTGTTAAAATGTAACAAAAATGTTGAGACAAAGTTCATACAAATTCACGAAATTATATAGTTCCCTCCTTTTTTTCCCCCTAAGGAATTGATATTGAGAACGTTAGAAACCAGAATGGAATAGAGAAATTGGAATCATCCACATTCAAATGATGCCCAATCTTAAAGAGGATAGAACAGTGTGATTATTTTATTCATTTCAACTATACTCTGTGTTTGCCTTGGTGAATAAGATGTTCTTGCACATCAGATGAGCCACTAATCTTGTGACTGAGCTTTTGAGGCCCACCGTTTTCGTCTGGAATCCACAAAATTGGCACTTTTCCACACCAATTTAGATCAGTGCTGATCATCACACTGAAAACAATCACCATTCACATAAACTGCCTCGTTTTGGTCCAACTCTGATCTATTCTACTTTGCCCTTGTATAAACTCAACAGCAACATACCCTTTGAGGACCTTAGTGGGGTGAAAGATGAATTGAAACAGCAGTAGTCTGGAGCCAACTCCAAATTAGCCTGTGACTGATGTTAGTTTTTCTGTTACCGTTCCTGCTTTTTTAGACTGCCTTATCCTACTTTTTGCCACATATCCATAAATAGTACAAGAGTCACTGTCTTTGTGCAAGGTCACATTCCTTGCTTTCCTCGTCAGTCTGGCAGCCCCCCGCCAAAACACTAGCCCCTCCTCTCTCGCTCGCCTTCGTTTCCTGTGTGGAGACTGGTACTATGTGCATTTCATTTTTATTTCACTCTTCACATTTCGACCATACATCTGCAGATGCAGGCTTTACTGAAGTTAAAACCGCCATGAACCCTTTTGTTCTTCCTCTTTCTTTTCCCATGCACTGCATCTGAGACCCCTTTCGGGCATCTGTCTGTGCTTCATTGGCCCTCTGAGAAGGAAACCAAACCACATGAGGGGGAATTTACAACAGGAAGCCTGCTTGCTTGACTGCCGGAGTTTCAACAAAACCATCTCTGAAATCATTCCTGCACTCTGGAATGTCATTGATCGTATAGTTTATCAACATATTTTATTCAAGACCAAACATGTTGTGATTACGTTATTTTAGGATAATCAGACTATGGTACGGGAAAACTCCGATACTCCGATCTTACCTATGTTTGCCATTGGTTGATCGGCAGTCCTAATGGGACTGAGGGTCACATCATGTGGTTTAAAGAGATGTTTGAGGTAATTTAGTAAACATGTTTGTCTTTGTAAAATGTATGTTTCGCTGCTATTTTGTTTACTTGCTCCGAGCTTCATTCTTGTGACAATAATATTTTGGGAGGTCAAAAACGCAAAAGCACCGACAGAAGGATAGTGGAAGGGAAAGAATGTGGGACTCTTACTTTATCACACTCAGCAAACCAATGAGACCATAAAGCCATTTGGCCGTGATGGGCGTAATGCTATCAGCAGTGCAACTATATTAGCTTCTCTAACTGGAGTATTCAGCCAAAGTGTTAAGTTTTCTTGCTTGATGTGTTAATGCTTAATGAAGAATACAATTGGGGGACAATGTGAATGGTGCAAACGGCTCAAAGTCGCAGATGCACAAAAACTCATGCAGCCTTTGACTAACATTATAAATCAACCAATTTATCTGAGTGTAGTCTGTCTTAAAATAGCATTCTTGCTATTTTCATTTAAAATGGGGTGTCAGCAATTAGTTAAAACAATGCAGTATTTTTAAGAACTCTACATTTCTGTAACTCCACTTGACCAGGAGATGATTTGTTGCAACCTCTATTAAAAGGACACAGTGTAAGATTTAGACCCTTTTTCATTTAAAAGGAATAAATTAAATGATTATAAATTTCAGGAACCTGCAAATAAATGTGTTCTTAACAACCAAGAGTATGTTTTAAATCGTAGGTCTAGTTAATATATTAAATTATATTACATGGGGGGGTGGCACTTATCCAGATATATATATATATATATATATATATATATATATATATATATATATATATATATATATATATATATATATATATATATAAATTGCTCATCCAAACAGGAAATGATTTACATAAGAAAACCTTAAATTTATCAGGGCTGCTCAAGCTTTTTTCTATGACTGCAGTACTTGCTGTCTGGTTATATACAGGTACTACTAACAGTACTTTTTGTGAAGATATGTCATAATCACCATCAGCAGATATCTAAATGTTATAGTGTAGAGGGTCCTATCTGTGGTTCCCCACGACACCATGTAGAATGCCATTGAGTTGAATCTTTCTGCCCAAAACTTCTTTCTTTGGTTATGGTAAATATTAACCCTTTCTTACCACAATATTTGTTTATTGGCAATTTGCTGTGCTGTACAGGTACAGTGTATGCCGAAGCCTGCCTATTATGCGTAGTCGGCCACAGCTGGCTAAAGTAAATAGATATAATGGCAATGCGAGATGTCAGTTGTGCCTTTAAAGCACTCAGATATGCGCTGTGACCACTGAAGCTTGAGTCAGAAAGCACTTACTCACACTTACAGTATATTCACACACACACACACAGACACACTGGAGAGAATAGAATATGAGAGTATTGCGGCACTAGCTGGATGTGTCCCAGCAGTTACCGCATTGAAGCTTGCTGCAGCAGATGGGAGTGTACAGTCCAGACTGGAAGAGAGCAGAGTGAGAGCCAGGAGGAGGCAAAAATCTATACAAAAACAAAAAAAAACAGGCTGAGTTCTGGAGAGACTAGGTAGCTGATTTTTTTTTTTTTTTTTTTTAAACAGGCATCTAAGCGGAAGAAAGCTGGAAGTACTGTAGATGCAATCTTTAGCAAGGTACACAAACAGGCTAGCTGGGTGGGTGAGGTTAGTCAGTTTTTTCTTAAAACAGGCTGATTTGTTGGAGGTGTCAGCAGCATGTCTCGCTCCATCAGGCTGCTCCTTCTGCAGAAGTCCTTCAGTGGCCACAACACATCCTCCAGTTCAAGAACCTTAGATATGATCAACAAAAATGTTTGGGAAAACCGATTGACGGGTAAGTCAACTTTCAGAGTGGTATTTTTAAGATTGTCATTCATTATGCGTGCATTATTTGCGTGTGTACAGTATTTGGTGGCGATGCGTTGGTCTTTGACAATATAGCCGTTTCCTTCAGCTGGCCAACTAATTTATATTGATGTGAGTGTTGGCGGTTGTCTGTCTCAATGTTGTCTATTATTGGCTGGTGACCAATCCACATCTGTATGTCTGAGAATACACAGGTCTTTAAATCCATACTTGCTGTCATGATCTGGACAGTCAGAAAGGTGAAATGTAATTTTTAGAACTATTTACTTTGACAATTGTGGAAAAAGTAATACACACCTACTCTACATACCGGTTGCTACTTGTATTGGGAATGGGAAATGACTGTGACTTTTCAGTTACAATACACTTCTAGGAAACAAATTGTGACTCCTGATAATATTTAAGGGACATTAAAATTTTGCTTGCAAATTGACACATATGGATGAACTAGACAATCTTCTACTGTTTAGGGCGGTTTACTACTGCATTTTGACCTGTGCACAGGAGATATTGTACTGTGCATTAGGCGTGTTTAGCTCATAGAAAATCAAGCATTTATTAATCATAACAAGTTACCCGAAAGATCAATAAATGGCTCATGATGGAATTATTGAAGTCTGTAATATAGTTTAGTTCAAACAAATAGTATTTTTCTTAGCTGTTGTCACAGTTTGAGTCATGTTTAAAAGTCTCGATGTGTATCTGTTAACTACAATTTTATCTGTCTCTGTGTGCACGCATGTATGGTTCCCCATGCATTTCCTGTGTAATGAACCTGTGGTGCATCATAACAATCAGGTCCATTAGTCCGCTTTCAACTCCCTGTAAAGTAGTTTGCTTCTCAGTTGCACTTAGTCGTTTACCAGTTTCTTTCATTCTGTGCTACACATAGTGGGACACCCATACGATTCTAGAGCATGCTTGACAGACACACAGTCCGGATTCTTCGACCTGTGTTGAGCACACCATACTGTGCTCAAGCTTGCATGGATGGAAATGTAGATGTAAATGCTGATACAGGTAGGGTACACAACGTACAATGACATTTTCAGTTGCCTCCGATCAAACGACTCAGAATAATCTTCAAGTTTGCAATGTTGCAGAAAATTAGTGTTCGGACTGACTGAATATGAAGGGGTGTACTTGCTCATTTTGACTGAGAGAATGTGAGCAACCAGCAGTACAAACCAAATGTGGTTAAATGTAAAGAACAATATATGATTGACAGACATTCAGTTAGTGATGGTGATTATTTTTAACATCTACTCCTCAAAGGATTCATTTAAAGACACTCTGTTGGTCAATATGCGAGGAGGCATTAATTCCCTTTAATTATATTATTCCATCCATCCATCCTTTATCTACTCATCTGTGGTCAGGTCTTACAATTTTGTTAGGCCAAAATAACAGTTTTCTCCTCATGTAGATGACCACTATATTAACCACATATTTTGGCCACTTCAGCTGTGATTATCTTCAAGAGGAGTGAATAGAGTGATGTTTGGTGACGTCTCAGATGCCTCAACTTCCTCAAATTGGCACAGGTGACAGAATTAGTTTTTCCCGAGCTAAATCTGAGAATATTGCCACATGTAGTGACCTCAAAGATGAAGTAAACCACAACAGGAATTAAAAAAAAAAATCCAACTACAAACTTTACTCTAAATGTGACAGCCTGTAAGCAAATCTGCCTGTTGGTAGCACTAAGGTATGACAGCAAACATTAATGAATAAATTCATTGTTAATTTCTGACAAGCGTGTACCATTGCCATCTAGCCAGCAATTTTCTACTCTCTTTCTTTCATTGTCATGCTGTGTGAATGCTGTATATGTAAAACCTGATGCCCTTTTAATTCATGTATGCTTGTTTCCAGGCCATAAAATGCAGGAACACATCGTTTTGTCCCAAGAGGGACGTGCTTAATTAGGCCATTTGTGATCACTTTGGATATACGTGCTATAAGGACATTTTATTGCGCTAAAGTGGAAAGTACATTGCATTGCACAGCACACTGCTTCTATTGTAAACGTAGTTTCTGCAGTTATGATGCGTAAATTGGATAATGTGGTTTAGTGCATGATGCTGTTTTTTTTAACATACTTTCATAATAATATTAATGATGAGTTTTACAGAAAATTACACTATCAGAGAGGTTTTCATTCAACAACATTATTGTGGTTATATATATTATAATTATGGGTGGGGGGTACAGCTATTGTTTTTAATCTAATGTAATTGCCTACTTGCCACTACTGAAGTTCCATATGACATTTGGAGATTTAGATAAAAATGATCATTTACATTTTATACACCATAGCATGTGATACAGTCATGTGTGTGATCTGTGACCCGTAATGACGCACTTACCTACATTTGTGGCATAGCCTAAACACATCCATAGTCACACATCTCGACATCTAATAGTCTTGTTGACTCGACACTTGTTGCCCATGTGATCAAATCACATATTTCAGCCTGTTTACAGCTCAAGGGGAAAACATGTATCAAAGAACACTGAGGTTATTCAATGGCAAAAACCCAGCTGTCATGGAAGTCTTTGTGTGCACTGTCCAGTGGATATTTCATCCAGAAGGTTATCGCTTCATCCCTGAAGCCTCCTTAAATCACCCTCTTTGTTTTTTTGTTGTTTTTTTTTAAACCAGATTAGTTGTTAGTGTCAAACTTTTCAACTTGTTTTTCTGATCCTTTGTGCATTTTACATGGTCAGTCCCCCTTGTTTGAAATGGTGTTTGTAACTTTCAAAGAGGCCAAAGTGTATCTGATAGCTTACAGATAGTAAGGAAAAGTCAAATGATTACCTGTCATCATTCCTGCCTGAAGAAAATGTGCTCTTGCCTAGTAGTCCCCAACCTCTCACGCGGCTCATTCAAAACACCACAGCAGCATGACTTCATCATGTAAGATTGTGATTACACAATTGGCCTGGCATAGTATTATACAGTATTATAATGTGTCCAATTGAAATTGTATGGCACATTATGAAGTGCAAAATCCAACAATGAAGAAAGGTCTCACACTGTTGCTGAATTTGTCCATCTATTTGTGCATCAAGAAAAAATGGCAAGAATTTCAACCTCCAAAACTTCTTCAGTTCCCAAACATTTATCAAGTGTTTTTCGAAAGAAAAGTGATGTGTATACTGTAAAAAGAAAACATAAATTTAGCTTAAAAATATTGAAGTAAACCATCACAACTGATATTCAGGCTTTGGTCATTTTAATAATATTTAATTGAATAGTTTGATTCAAATTAGTATTTTTAAATTGAATTGAACTGATAATTGGCTATGATGGTTTACTTCAATATTTTTGTGGTAAGCTAATGTTTTGTTTTTACAGTGTAATACAGTGGTAAACATGGCCCTGTTGCAGCTTTTTTGGATTGCGCTGCATGCATCATATTTAAAATGAGTGTGCATTTGTGGAAAAAGAAAAACAATAAAATTCCAAAGTATAGTTTTAATTGTATTAAATTAAAAATAAGTTGAATAGCATTGGCGGTCCCTGCATTTCATGAAGTCGTTCTTAGTCGGACTCAGATAATTAACCCTCATAATACCGTCATTTATGACACCAGGTCTAGAGAAATCATCTAAAGAAGCACACACACACACACATTACTGGGCATTGCATCACCTTAAGTGTGCAACACAGGCTATTTTCCGGAGCATTTAAACATCAATAATTCTTCATCAGCAATTAAAACTTGTCACTATATGTACGTTATAGTCAAAACTTGAATTTAAAATTATTTGTCCACAAAGTGTTATTAAATCCACCAAGAGCAGGCAAGCTTTTACAAGATTGTATGCTAAATTATAGGTTGCAGTTTAATATAAGGAAAAACAAGACCGTCACAAGACCAACTATTTATTGAAAAGAGAAGTAAACAAATCTTTTTCATTTGTTCTTGAGAATATATATATATATATATATATATATATATATATATATATATATATATATATATATATATATATATATATATATATATATATGAAATTTTAAAATAATCACAAAACATATGAGAGGAATTGAACATTTTGCTTAATTGAGGAGACATTCACAAACTATCTGAAGATACTGTGCATTTTGGAGTTTTCAAACAGTATCTGCATTACTAAGGCCTCTTTCTATCTATCTATTCATAATGCAAAATCCAGAGTGTTTGTTCATTTCTAGACATCACTGTGGCCCAGTGATGTTAACCAACATTCTAAGTAAATCCGTCTTCTGTTCAAAACAGGCTCTCGTGTGTTCCAAAGGGCTAAACCAAAATAATTAGAAGTCTGCTGTCACTGGTTGGGAAACGTCAACGAAAGTCAAATAAGTCACCTTTCATTATTGTGACTCTGCAGTTTCTATAGCCTTGTGTGTGCTACTTCACCAATTTCACCCATTCCTGTATCAAGTGGATACCTAATTGCGCTCTGCATTTAATAAGCATTACCAAAACATAAGCTAAATTGTTTCAGTGTATACCACTCAAAAGCCCCTTTCACACTGTTTATTTTCCACTCTTTGGAAGGGTAGCTGTTCTTCGTGAACATCAGTAACACAGAGTTGTGTGTGATAGTCAGCATTTCAATTTTCCATCTTGTGAGGTACCATTAACAACATTACAGAAGTTGTGTGATATGTAATAGAAGAAAACTGAAAGAGGAGCATGTTTTTTTTTTTTACCCCTACTGTGTTTAAAACAATTGCTGTGGTCTGAAGTGTTTTATACGTCCCAACAGCAGTCGTGAGTATCACAAATTGTCATGAAAGATGTCACATGGAACATCAACATATCCCATGAGCCATCATATAGACCTTTTGTGTCTTTTTTTAATGCTTTCTCTCAAGTATGTGAAGTTTTAGTTTTTTTCTTCTTGCGGCAATTGAAAAAAAAGAAAAACATTGTATGCTTCAGGCGCATCTGCCAGTCAACACGCTTGCATTCCTCATAAAATTTGGTGGTTAATTTTTTTAATGCTTGCATAACCATAAGAATGTTCAGATGGTACTTGATACTTTACCTGCAGTTAATACGTGTTTTCTAGTGGTGACAGACATTCAGTGATTAATTTCTGTCAATCTTACTTCCTGGGTGGGCATCTTTGAAACCCTATAGGTTCCATTATTAGTTAATTCAGAAGCTATGGTGTCAAGATTAAGGTGATTCAGATGATTCGTCCTCAATCAGGTGGAGCGTAGTGCGTGTGTCTGTTTGCTTGTGCACACCTTCTTGTGCATGAATGCGTCATTGTGAAGTGGCAACCAGGAGAGTGCGTCAGCGGGGGGTCCGGTGACATGTTCCGGTCTTCACAGGCCTCAGCTACTGTTAAATGACACAGATGTCCTGTGTCTATTGTGGGCCTACAGGGAACCAGCAGGCCCATTTCACGCCTCACGGATGTCCAAAGAGGAAGTCAGAAAGGGCGCACCGCTGTGACATCAGCAGAGATCTCTGTGAATAAAAGCGCAGCAGGCGCCCATGTAGCAAATTAGCCTCAACAAGATATTCGTACCCCAAGAGCTTTTCAAAGCCTAATCTACTCCTGAAAAACAAATGTCAGCGGTGTGCATCCTCTGCTTTGCCTTTGCAATTGAAAAACTTGTTAAATCAATTTTCAAATGAGCATTTTTATGTTTGTGTTGTGCTGAACACAGTGTTTGTTTCTAGGCTTCATTTGCCAGGGTGGCAAATCACGTTTCAGGATGCTTTCACATTTAGGCCAGACCTTTCAGTGTGTGTCTATAAAAAGAAGCAGATTATTATTTTATTAAGGAGAAGGATAAAAGCCCCGCTGTCTCCCCAGTGTAACGTCAACATCCATCTAGTCATGAGGAAACTAAAAAGTAGGCCAGTACCATTGCTTCCACTCATCTCTGTTTGCCTTAGTAGACCTTTCTGAAGTAGGCATGTGTCTTGTCAGTGAAGGAAGCCACACTTGAACAAATAACATTAAGTGGCTGTCTTCACACAGACCTACTGTAAATTAATTAATCCTTTATAGCACAATTTATACTCACAGATATTTCAGATAAGAAATGTTACTCCTAACAGGCAGATTAAAATTTCTGCTCCAGTGAGCTGATGTCAACTTTATTCTCTCACTGAATCAAATCTTCTTAGTGATTTGGACGGGTTGCTACATGATGATATATGTGAATGGTAGTCACTCAAGTTGTCATCTGTATGTGGGACGGTGAGCACTCTTGAGATATTTATGATTGAGTCAGAGTCCTTCAACACGGTTCCTGTTCAGTGATTTAAAGCCCCCTTGTTTCTGCCCCCGTGCATTCACAAGGCCGCTTGTTTCGAAGTCTCTGGAATGTTTTGCTAAACCCAGTGACTCGAGCAAGCTCACGCCAAACTTGTTTACTTTGCTTCCTTTACCGCACCCCCTCTCCTTCAAGTCTTTTCACACTTTCTCTTTTTGCACTCATAGTTTTTGAATGCACCGTCTGACTGTCGTGATAATACCTGTCTGTTTATTGACCACCAATGTCTGTATTGATCTATGTAAGAAAAAGCCTTTGATCATCTTAGTAGCTTATAGCATAACTGCTTCAAGATATGATCTTTGCCTTTAACTACATCACATCTTAATTGTTATATTGATTCTGGTTGTACTGTGTCATAGTGCAAACAAAATTCACAAAATATGTGGATATTTGTCTCACGCAGTTAAAACGCTATGGTTGGACACTATTTCAACCATGGGGGAAACTAAGACAAGATGCCCCTTAAAACACAATGGTTGCTGTTTTGAAATCCCTAAAAGAAAAAGATTCTACTGTTAAAATTATCATAATAAAAATCAAAGATGCTTTACTTTAGCTTTATCTCAAACTAATGAATGGCAATGGTGAGCGGTATAACAGAGGGCACTCACAGTTCTCACTTTTAACATTGTAACATACATTATCACAGCAGTGCAAAAACAAACTTATAGTAATTGTTCAGTTTATTAAGTTCAATACATCAATGATAAGTAGGTAACTTTGAAAAAGTAACTTTCCACTTCACTTTAGTCTACTGTAATTTCTCAGAAATCCCATGCTTTGCTAAGAAAAAATAGATACTCTATATGTTACCCAAAGTGGGTTCCTATTAAAAGCAAGAAGCCTTTTTCAAAATAATTCTCCTCGCCACATCACAGTTGTTACAAAGCTTGGTCATCTTAAGAGACACTCGTCACACGACTGAGAAAACGTCTTCGTTTTTGTCACATCACATGAGAGGGCTTCGTCCCACCTGTTTGACACCATTGCTTCAGAAGGGATGCTTTTCTCTAAACTTTTGGCTACTAATTTAAGAAAACTCTTAAACAAAAATATAACAACTTGTATTTCTATGGTTTCTTGCAAAGGCCATAAGAATCTAAATTCCTACTCAGCCTTCACATTTATTTCTATGCTCCCAATAGACATTCAAGTGAGACGTCAAGCACTTTTCAGCCATAGCACAAGAATCCCACTTGATGCCTGCTCTTGACTTCCCATTGTAATGTTGGCGGCCGGTCCCTTCACTCCAGCTGGACGGCGATGTGATTGTTAGGCATAGAATTTGGGCAAACTCTTAACTCACTCAAGCACTCAGACATCCAGATAGAAGCTGGAAAAACAAACCCGCTTAAGTACCCACTGACAATTCATTGCAATGGTTTGCAGATCCTTGCTGTGTTGATACGCATTGAAGCCTAGATTCAGCACAGCTTAAACGCCAAAGTGGTGTGCACAAATATTTGCACACATTGTGGAATTCGCTCCTGCCCCGGCGCTCGAAAATACCTGATTTTGCACCGCAGATTTTCTAGCCCATCTAGCCAACACCTTTGCTCATGTCAGCAGAAATGCTGTGAACGCTACTGTGAGCCATCATAGATTTTTTGCCTCTTTTACAGAGATATCGTTTTTGAAAATACATGGGGAAAAAACAGACTTACACTTTACTTAGGCTTTAAATACTGCTCCTGAGCTTAGCAGGAGTTTGTGGATTTTTCACTTTATAGTAGCTGTTAATGGTGCCTCCTAATGTATTTCCATCTATGTAATATTATCACTGTCTTTGCACCTCCTGAGCGCTGCTTTTAGAAGATAAAAGAATGCCTACTAGCTTGCGTCGAACCTAACCATTTTAATTAGTATGTATGTTTATTAGACAAAAACTATCTTGAGTCTGTGCACTTCCCGCGAAGATGAGACGAGGTAGTTACATACCACTTCTGGGGCAATATAAGTGTCTGAGAGGGGATCTCAAATTATTATATGCAATTTAAAAATAGAGACTGTCAAGGGATTAATTAGTATAAATGAGTGGAAATAAAATTTACATTTTCTGACTTTTTGCCCGAAATTAGTAATATGTGAAAACTGGTCGTCTGAAGTTTGTGGTTTTAGAGAAAATATGCATATTCACCCTAATCATCCTAAAAACTCTTTTCAGACGAGGCAATCAATTTTAAGAGAAAAATCAGTCACAAAATGTAAAAGGCAAGAAATAGCCGCAAAGTGTCACATTTCAGTTTGTGTGATAATTCTGCATCCAACAAGATTTTGGATGTATGGCTAGATGATGGCATGAGGGCTCGTCATTGGTCATTAGATGTAAAACATTCAAATTCCATTTGAATCTTTTCCAGATGGTTACTAACAACATTTTTTAGTGCACTATTAAAACAGCTTCATCTCTGGTGACTTAACTGCTTCTCAGGGTTGTTGATCTCATGGTATGTTATGTTGCTTGTTTACTCTTCAGTGAGCCTTAATTTCCTGCGTCTGTTGTCGTTTTAAGGGGCCTCATGCCTGGATGACGCTTTTTTTACTTAATTTGCTCAGACATTTTAGAATGTTTTTTGTTAATTCTCTGGCTTTTATTTGAATTTTTTTTGGTTTTACTGTATTTCTTAGTCTTATGACTTAGTCATTATTTTAACTTAAATTAAATGAAATGGAGGCTTTTGATGCCAGTTGATGCAAATTAAACAGTCAAAAGATTTCATGCCTGAAATATGTGGTGATACAAATATTGTTAATTTGATTAATAGAGATGCAAATGTACATTTATTTTCAAATGACATATTTTTAGATAGATAAACAGGAGGACCATTGGACAGATAGATATCAAGTAAGTGAAGTTTTGTACTTTGTGTGAGAATAGGCGAATACAGTTTGTATAAATCAGTTTTGGACTCAAAATCTTTACCAATATGGTAAATTTGGACAATTCCAACATTGTAGAAACAGTTTGCGATAAGCAGTTTTCTATTTCAACATGACTGCACCTCAGTACACAACGCAAGGTCTATAAAGGCTTGCTAAAGTTATGTGCTTCTGAGAAACGAATCGTAGATAAGTTCAGGCTTGCAGGGCCTTTTCGAAACCCATTTCTAGGTATTTCACAGGATGTGCCAAGGAGAAATATCCATCTATGGCAATTCTATCTATCTATCTATCTATCTATCTATCTATCTATCTATCTATCTATCTATCTATCTATCTATCTATCTATCTATCTATCTATCTATCTATCTATCTATCTATCTGTCTGTCTGTCTGTCTGTCTGTCTGTCTGTCTGTCTGTCTGTCTGTCTGTCTGTCTGTCTGTCTCTCTCTCTCTATCCATCCATCCATCCATCCATCCCGCTGCCAGCTCATTCGATGGAGCCCGCCATTGTGCTTGAGTGTAATTGCTCTGTAGACAGAGCAGCCACTTAATGTGTCTTTTCCGCCTTGCCTTCAAAATGTGTTGCTACTGACCTTTCACCTTATGGTTACACGGGGAGCGTAACCCCCATTGTGGATGAACACAAGGGCAGTGGCTGAGTGTCACCCTCCGTGTCCAGGCCGACCTCCCCTTTTACCTCCTTATTGCTGGTCATAATACAAGCATTGGAGCGCTTAGCATTAGCACGTTGGTGACGTGACACTAACAGCCCAATGTCTTTATGGGTCTGTGCAGGAGGTCAGGGTCAGTTAACACAAAGAGTGATCAGCTTTTCTTTTAAAGAAAAACAACTTTAAAGGTCACTCTCATTCCCTTTACAAACACAATTTGATATGAAACCAAACAGCAATTTCATTACAGAAAGCACTATTGAAAATGTTTTTTGTACATTGCCCAAGGTGACACTAGATAGCCATTGTTGATTCTCATCAGATTTTTATGCATTACCTGGTTTCTTAAATAACATTCGTTTGAAATTTAATGAGTCCTAAACTGTTTAGACTTTTCTTTTCTTTGACAGACTTATGCTGGATTAGTATAGGTGATATGTGAACCGCTTGAGCGGCCCCTTTTAATACGCATACGCTGAAATCCGAGGCAAAAAAGTGCCGTCAGTCTAATGCATCATGATCATGACTGTCTGGAGGATCAAGTTCAGGATCTGTGAGTGAAAAACACCGCAGCGTTAGATATTGCAGACCATTTCAAAATGTAACTGTGGTATCTGCCAAAAGCCGGTAAAATGTTGGGGTGAGCCACAAACAGCGTCCAAGCTGTATTTTAGACACCCCTAACCATTCGAGGACAATCTTTATTATTTTGTTCTGTTTCACATACATACACTGCAGGAGCAATTACAGGCTGTACAAACCTAAAACAATGATTTAAAATGCTATAATGAAACAGTACTGTTAGAGAATGAGTGCAATCCAAGACTGCTGAACTGTACAAGTACTTTGCACCATGCCTGCCCAACTTTAGGTGGTGCAAAGAATAATGATTGGATAGCTGCCCTTGGGTTATCCTCCACCCATCGCTTGTATAAATATTTAACACGTTATCATTATTCATAATAGACACCATGACGTTGACCTACTTTTCTCCTGAAATATTTTGCTGAAACATCTAGCCAGGATTTTCCACATATAGGTGTTCATGTTTTATGTTTCCTGTCTACTCTAATTTTTTCATTCATCAGAGAATGAGACTAACTGGATAAACAGAAAAAGGTCAGCCATGAGATCCAGAGCAAAATCTGCTGGGCATATGGTGGATCAGTCACTATTGCCACTCTCCAGCTGGGCGGTATTAGTTTTCCTGCATAGTATACAGAAGTTGAGCTATCTTCCCCCTGGGAGCAGAATGAAGAAGGCTGCTCCCGTCCATCGCTGAAAAACTCAGCCCAAGCCTGAACTGCACTGTCCATTAGCTCCTCATGTAAATAAAACAACAAATGTATTATCCATAAAGTATATGAAAGTGACCAGAAAAAAAGGTTCAGATGTCAGATTGTTAATGCTCAATACAAATTATAATAGCAGGAGAATCTCAAACAAAGTTTTATTAAATATATGGTGTGCTGTAAATTTATTACATGCCTGTTATCAGTGCCTAGAATCTGTATGAAAAGTAATGCATTCACTTCTAAAATTCTTATGAATCTATTGCTTGTATATCATTTTATTGTGTCATTCATCACAAGATTCTTTCCACATCTTACTCAGCGATAGCTGAATATCTGCTTTATTTCTGGTGTTTATTTGTATTAGGCTTGTAATACAGAATTCTTTCAATTCCTATCCACTGGATTTAGGTCAGCCATTCATTGGGGAAAACACTTAAAATGTCCGAATTGAGCTTTAATCGTCAAGATTAATCTCCGTTGGTAAATGTTTATTGAAATCCATCTGACAGGTATAAAATATTGTGTTCCACTGTTTACCGTACGTATATGTGCCAGTATTGACAGGAGCACTAAAAAATTACTAATAATTAGCTGGAACTGTTTAATCACTGCATCTGCAAGTCATCTATCTTATTAGTGCCATGCTCATCTCTATAGGTCAAGGCTGTCATCTGAGTAATGAGTTAATATCAGGACAATGTTTGCCTTCCTGCTGGGATTTGTCAGATGAGCTGACAAGAAGACATTTGCCTGCACACTGAGCAGGATTATCAAAAAACTACTTACATGGTACTTTACCATGACAGATTAACAATATGTGTGATTATTTTAACTATGTTGTCTGTTTAAAACAAAAAAAAAAAAAAAGATCATAAACTCAAATGTTAAAACACAATTTTAGGTTGTTAATACTAAAATGTCATAAAAACCTATTCTACATTCCATTCCATTAATTTTACCCTCGGGGGACACGTTGGATTGATAGCTGTCCGCAGCTGCAGAACATGAGTCAGTTCATTTTTTTTTTTTCATTGTTTACATCACATTGAGATTTTTTTTTTTTTTTTAACAGTATCAGAGATGTCAATGTGGGCCAAAACATGTTATTTTCCTCAGCACCTTATTTGTTTTTCCAAAGCTATGACATTTCCTCATATATTTCAGGTCATTGACAATTTCTGAAAATGCCATTTTTGTTCATGTCAAGATGTCTGCTGTCGTAAGAATGAAAGGTTTTCCACCTGTATGTATATGTGCCCTGTTATCGACTAGCGACTAATTCAAAGTGTAGTCAGTGACGCTATGGAGGACAACATCTATGGAGAATAGTTGGATGGATGGATAGATTCTCAGTGTATTTCTTGATGTCGGTGTCATATTGTTGCAGTGGGATTTGCTATGGTACGCCCTTCGTCTTTCCTTATTTTCTTTGATCTGCAGTAGCCTTCTTTACCTTATCTTCAGAATAGTGACAAGCATGTTAGAAGCTGAGATTCAGCAGAAATCTCTCCAAAAATTCTAAGCATTACTGGTGGTCTCACGCTTGCAAAGGAGGCTTTGGGTCAGTGAGAGTCTCCTGGATGAACCTGGTTTGTGTTTCTCATGACAGTCTTGATGTCTGCGTGCTTGGTCACGTGCCCGCAGAGAGGTTGGAGAAGGTCGCAGGTCAGGGCAAGCGACACTAAAGCATTGACTTCCTGTGTTACACATGGCCGATTCTGCACACAGAAAAAGATGAATATATGGTATATTAAAATGTACTGTTTGCTTCGTTTGTGTAAGAAACCATCACAGAAGTGAAAATCAGGAAATGATAGTGAACTGGGAAGCTCCTTTCTAGCGGAAATTGTGTGTGGTAAATCAAGTAGTGTTAGCTGTTTGTAAGTTATCTTGGCACACAAATATTACAAGACACATACAACTTGATGGGGGTGATACCACCAAATGATAGCCCGGTGGGTATATCTGGATTCAGGTTGGATATGTAACATTTTGGCAGTGTTTGCATTCAGATAAATGAACACAAATACATAGAACCTTGTTCAAGTTTGTTTGAGGATTCATTTTCTCTGTATGACTCACAATGGAAGAATTCTACCAACAAAACATTGTGAGCTGTAATACCAAACTATGTAAAGTCGTTCAATTTTAGCCCAAACAACAGTGTATGTACGCAATGCTACAATTCTTGTTCATCTGTCACGCTACATTTTCAACCATGCTCTCATTTGTGCTTTAATTGAACCATTCACATGAAGCCTTCTTTTGCCAATTTAGCCACATCCAAACCGTATTCTGGGCAACCCAATATTACAGTATCTCGCAGAAACTCCAGCTCCACTGCAGTTTTTCTACACGGAGGCGTTAACAGCTTTGTGATGACCAATTCTTTTGTTGTGTTCATTATGATTCATTTTGAGTCACAAAGAAAAACACTTTCTGCGTGTATAAATACAGACCTTGTGCATATGTTATTAGTTGACTATGTAGTAAGGAGGTGTTTTTTTTGTTGTTTTTTTTTTGTCTTTGCAACCCTCCTTTGCATTGGCTAATGTTGCAGCTATGAGTCCAATGCTGTGTTGTCTGCCTTACTTAGTTACTCATTTGGGATGACAAATACGTGAAAAGGCGGCAGAGTGGATTTGTGGTCAGTGCATCAGCCTTCACTGTTTATGAGTTTGAGTCTTAGCTTTCTGAATTTCCATCAGGGTGTGGTTTTGTTTTTGTGCACCCTTTAGTATATACCCCATGTCTCTTGCCTGAAATCAGCTGGGATCGGCTGCCACTCACCTGTGGCCCAAGTGAGGACAAGTGGCACAATAAAATGAATGGATGAATGGAAACACATGCTCATTTTTAAACTCTTGGTTGATTAATGGGTGTGTTCATTTTGGAAAACCTGACTTTATGGTTTCTTACTTGTTCCGAACAGAAGAGGGATTTTTTAAATTTCCTGGCAGAGCCTCATTGCCAGCATTTTTTCCTCAAGACCTCTGCCTCATGTGTTTCATTGAAAATTCATACAGACACACAAACTTCTGTGTTGCACTAATCCAGGGGTCACATATGTGGTGCCTACAGGCACCAGGTAGTCCCCGAAGATAGAACAGTGATTCTTAAGCTTTTTTCAGTGATGTACACTTCCTGTCCAAAAAAACTGTGCTATACCTAAAACATAGAAGGTAATGTCCATAATCCACCAGCTTTTACATATTTTTAAAGGAATAATTGATTAAATACAATTTGTTTATTTCCTTCTCTTTTCATAGGCCATATACAATTGTTAAAATGACTGTCATCTGTTTTCTAAAATACCTTCCTAAGCTCTCCAAAATGTCTCACAACTACCCTCAGGCTCTGCTCTCCTGCCTATTTCCCTCTCCATTTCTAAAGCAACAAATTCATTGTCTCGTTTTCCCACCCATGACTAATATGCTAAAAAGGAGCAATAATATTCTCTATGTGTGTGTTCAATGTTGTTATTCATAATTTAAAGCACTGTCTACCACTGCCTACTAAGTTTCCCTGAAACTTACATCAACTGTTCAAAACAATAAGGAATACATTCTTGAAGTATCCCAGCTATCTGAACTGGATGACAAATATTTTTACAATTATTACAGTGCACAAAGTGACAACTAACATCTTGCTGATTTCTAACAAGCATGTCATTGCACATGTTTGGTGCCTTTGTGTGTGTGTGTGTGTGTGTGTGTGTGTGTGTGTGTGTGTGTGTGTGTGTGTGGTGGGGGGGTGTTAACTTTCACATTGTTGACTTTAACTTTTACACCTACAGTAAGTGTTGGCCATTCATCCTCTCCGCCATTGTCAGAATGCCAAGAATAAGCCAGAGCCACATATGGTTATGCTTCATCAGAGAACATTGGAATCCACTGCTTTAAAGATCACAGTCAAGCTCAAGTAATAAAGTTCATCAGGTGAATGAGAAATATTAGATTTTTGGAGTTTATTTAAAAAACAATGATCTGAGACGTATCAGTGAGTCATTAGCTCTTACTACATTGTATAGGTTTGTTTAGAGCAAGAACCAAAAGGCTGTGAAAACCTATGAGTACTGAATCTTATGTTCCTGATCATGGATTGTATTTTGCTCTTCATCATATCCATTTTATGAGCTATAAAGAATGTTGTAGCACCTCAACAGCACCAAACAAATACCGACAAGGTTTGAAATGTCTGCTTCAAAACACATGTTTATATTTTGTAAACGTGCAGACAAGCACATTCTCAAGACACCATTGCCTTAAAAGCCCATTATCCTCAGTGCGCAAAGCAATTGTTCTGCAAGTCTTCCTGCATAGCCATTTCTGGTTACTCTAGCTTTCTTTTTCTTTTTGCCCAGCATTTTAATATTCCCTTTCTGTTGTAATTACCCAGTAGGTCACTGTTATGAATGGATGATTTGACAAAAAGCCTTTTTTGTTTTAAATAAATATAATCAAAAATGCATGCCAGAGGAACTCATGGCCATTGTTTTGGTACGTATGTTTGCGTGCGTGTTTGTGTGTCAGCCCCCATTGTGATCGTAGTCAGTCCATCAAAGCCCGGAGAGGGTGTCGGCAAGGCATTTGGACCGCTGTCTGCCTCACACTTCCTTTGTTTGTGTATGGGTGTATTTTGTGTCTGTGTGTGGGTGTGTGTTAGTCTCTCTTGACTTCCTCATCACTGTTGTGCACTTGGACGCATCACTCGCTCGCTCTCCAATCACTGCCATACAGGACAAATCTACTACAGAGGCACTTAAGTCACTAACACTAATACAGAGGGCAGCCATTCCGCAGCTTGCTGTCCACTGAAGGAGTTTGCATGTCCTCCCCGAGCCTGAGAACGCATATTACATGTGTGTATACGTCTCACGTGCCCTTCAGGGAGCTCCACCTCAACTGAGCCATAATAACTCTTTATCTCTTTAGTGAGCCTTTGTTGACACAGCCTTGGGTGTGTGTGTGCATGTGTGTGCATGTGTTTGTTAGACTGGCAGGTCACTCCACTGACCCTCACCTGGCCACCTTTTTTGAGGTTAGAAAATGAGTGTACACCCGAAAGGTATATGTCAAAAAGAGGACTGAAGCATTGGCACAGGCAAAAATTAAGCAAGGTTTGAAAGTCAATCTTCATGTGCATTTTCTTCCTCAAGATATTTCTTCTGTAGAAGTTAAAACCTACTGCCGCCACTGCACACAGCAACCGTGAGATGCAATTTACAATATCTGTAATCTGTTGATTTAACACCTGGGAGTCCTTTGTTTATTTGCTTGACTTGACACTTCAATGACAATTGACTGGAAAGGACACATAATGTGTCATTTAAAAAAAAAAAAAAAACTGCCTTCCAACCCATTCCAGGAGACTAGCTAATCAGTTCAAATCCAGAATCAGTGTTTCCCATGGAAAGTAAAGGAAATACAAACAACCTCATTGGTGTCGTTGTCTGGCGTGGTAATTTCTTAAAAGCATAAATTTGCAAAGTTCCTCTTTAAGTTACATTTTAACATTCTTGATTGTCTGTCCTGCAAGTGTAAAAATGATTTGTTGTTTATTCATCCTTAAATTTGATGATGAAATGATGGATGTGGTGACAGACTGAGATAACTACTTGCACTTGGGAAGTGAGTCACTTCAGATAAATACATCAATAACACTACTCACGTTCTAGTACATTCCGTTCCTCCTCTGTTCTTTTACTTTTACTTGAGACAGCTCCCACTGTTGCTAAGACAGAGACATGCAACTTTTTTTTTTAAATAGTTGTTGTCATGTACTCTATTTCCCCTTTGCCATCACGGGTACCTTTACTGTGCTGGGATAAAAAAAAAAACACACACACACACACACACACACACACAAAAAAGGAAACATATTCATTTTTTTTTTCTGAAAACTTTAATGAAACTGCAAATTGTGTGATTTGACTGTGATGGTGTTCAACTAGGATTCAGTGATACCACGGTTGTCTTTCATGTTCATATTGTCTTTGCACAGCTCCTTCCGCCATGGTTTTCTAAACAGACTTGCTTGACCCATGGCTTGCTGAGGGTAGATCTAAAGTCTAGTTTTCATTGCAGCCTCTGGGTGGTCGTGTTTTGGAGCTCCAGGATTTGGCCTTGGTTGGTAATCTCTCGTCATCTCTCATTCCTGTCTTTGCTTATTCTCTATGTCCTTCTCCTGCATCAGCCTGAGCTCCCAGACACAACTATATTCTGCCTTCACCAGCATCTATATGTTTTTTTTAATTCTGCATATATATATATATATATATATATATATATATATATATATATATATATATATATATATATATATATATATATATATATATATATATATATATATATATATATATATATTCTTTGAGGTTTCTCTTCATTGGAGAACAAAAGAAATCTAAAGAATCACAAAATGCCTACACTGAGAATCGATTAAAAGAACCTGGGGAAACTGAAAAAGGCTGTGTTGATTTAGACCATTTGTAGGAAATCCTATGTACTTCTTTTAAATGCGTGTATAATCTCACATGTCAAAATCTGAAACATATGAGAAGCTAACATGTTTGCAAGCTATTTGACTCAATAGCCATAAATTGTGAGAAATGATGTGGCCCTTCACCACTTTCAGGTATTCACAGGGAATTTAAGGTATTCACACATTGAATAAGAAAATACCGTTTATTAGTATTTGACTAACATCTGCTATTTGTTAAGCCTACTACATATCCACTCATACATTTTCACACACACATCCCAGAGATACACTTGTGGGTTATTCCAAATAAAACACGTCAAAAGATGTAATATGCCATAATGCACATTAAGCCTAATGACAAAATTTTGGCCACACTTTGAAAAATTTTCATGATTCGTTTAAAAAACAATGACATTTTGGAGCCTGGCCATAAGAAGATCAATGAACACATAAAAAAAAAATCCTCAAAAAGAAAATGAAATAAAACATGTATTTCCATTTTTAAATGGGAAATGATAATCTGTAATAATATACAAACATGCGTTATATCCATTTGGCAGTAGTAAATCATTGGATGATGTGTATTTATGTTTCGGGATATTTAAACCACTGATTTTAGGAGTTCAGACAGATTGTACCCATGTGAAATATATCTTTACAAAATGATATTGTCAACCCTAACCCTTTGCTAGTTATATTACATAATAGTCCCTGTATTTAATTATTGACACTTTTAAAGGGATAGTGTGTAAGATTTAGACCGTTTTTCATTATGTACAGCAGCAGGTGCTGCAGGTGCTGTATTTACCATCGTACGTAGCTATAACAAACATGGCTGCCTTCGGAGAAGTGCCACCCCCCCACATAATACAATTTAATGATAACTAGACCTACGATTATATTTAAAACACACTGTTGGCCATTAAGAACTCATTCATTTGCCAGTTTTTGAAATTTACAATCATTTAATTTATTCATTTTTTAATGAAAAACGGTCTAAATCTTACACACTGTCCCTTTAAGACGTGGAACTATTTTTTAATAGAACTCCTTAGAATTATGTGGCAAGCACTGAAAGGCCAAAAAAATCCGGTGGGTAGATCCTTGCGTTTGACACATGTGATTTCGAGTTTTAAATGAACCTAACACACATGTTTTTTGGATGTGGGAGAAAGATGGAGAGAGGAAGAACACACCACAACCTCTCGAGTGTAGTAAATTTGCTATAGCCACGAGGGACGTGTACGGATCCCCACACTAACTTTTTTTTTTTTTTTAACTTGTGTACACATAAGTGATCCCATTCCTGTGCGCGCGCGTGTGTGTGTGTGTGTGTGTTCCCCGGGGCGCCTGTACTCGTGTTGTACGTGCGTCAAGCGCTTCCGAGGCTGACCTTCGAGCGCCTCTCTCGCTCTGATTATATGCAAAGCTAACCTCGCCGCCTCCCGGGAGATCTGCTTAACGATCACGCTGGGCGGCAGAAGCGCTTTAAGTCTTAGAGCAACTCGAAGTATTCGGAACTTGAAGACAGTGCGCCGTACTGCGTGAGGATGACAGTGAGCCCAGTTAGCGCATAGAAAATTCGGCTGGTTGTGAGCTGCTCCAAAAGCCACTTGGTCTTCCTCCCCATCAGGTGGAGCGCAACATCGGGGTGGGAGTGGGTGGAGCCACTGCACAGTTGGCCATTCCAAAAGCTTGAATCACTCTTCTCCGCCTTCACATTCCTGCCGTGGACTCTCCACGCAATCTGTCCTCCGTGTCCTCCGGGAGAAGTGTAAAATTGTGGACGTTGCCAAATCGAATGATAACCATGGATGTACTGTGTCCGGCATGGCTTAAAGGACTTTTGCGACGAATTGTATAGTTGGGCTTCTGTTTGGATTTATCATGAGGGCTTCGATGTAAGTGAGGACCCAAAAGTCGTCGCTTGTCGCTCACAGCCGGAGTCTTTTTTTGTTTTGTTTAATTTTTAATTTTTATGCTAAGAACAAGCTGATCATGATACTAACACGTAAGTAACACGTAAAGTTGTTTTTTTTTTTATCTATCTATCTATCTATCTATCTATCTATCTATCTATCTATCTATCTATCTATCTATCTATCTATCTATCTATCTATCTATCTATCTATCTATGACTATTTACAATTGTTTATTTGGTGATGATTTTAGGTAATTGTGCTATGACAACATTATTTGAATTCAAACGAAAATTTGATCCACTTAAAAAGTTTACTCCCCACAGATCAGAAAATCTCATTGAGAAATCCGTTTTGTTTTACCTGATTGATGGTTTACTGGTCAAGCTACCGCTATTAGTTTTTGTGTGTTTGTACAAATAAAATTACCACCCAATATCTATTTATACACACTTGGCCTTTTAAGAGGAGCATGAATGATCACAGTGTGATTCATGGTTGAGAGTTGAAACCTAACCATTAACTTCTGTAGTTTTCCTCACTCTTTCAGATACTATGTATAGGAACACTACTTATCAATTCATTTAATATCTAGTGAAGTTGCCTTGCCTTTTACCCTCAAAGGTAACCTTTTGCTAATGAGGGGAGAGGAGATGAGGCTGTATAAAATCCGCTTCTTGTCCGTGCTGACTGGCTTAACTTGATTTGTGTGCTTTGGCTCTTGAGACTGTTTTTAAGGCACATGGTCCCTTATCTGATCTCTGGGTCTAGATGCAAAACGCAGCAGGCTTTGGTTCAAACCACTGAGAGCAAGCTCCAACTCACTTGTAGACATCACGGCATCACAATGCAAATCCAAGGCATTGTTTATAATACTAACAATCAGTGTTCTAGCTGTTGAATATTTCACAAACTTGAAATCAGGTTTAGAGCTCTGTGTCTATACAATTTAACGACACTCCATGATCGCTCAAAGACAGAAAAAAAATGAAGGAAACCTGCTTCAACTCCTCTGCTTTGTGAGACAGGAAGCGAATGGAGGCCTTATCTGCAGGATTTCACATCCAGCTGGCGCAAGGCTCACATCCCGTGAGAAGACACACATGTGCATTAATATTGTCACCTCTTTTCTGTAGGAAGCGCCATTCTGGCCTCTGAAGTCAAATGAATCAAGTGGGTCCTGGTTAGGTGGGCTCCCATTTGGCTGTTGGAAGGCTTATCATGAGTTTGAATACGTGTGGCCACCTGATCACCGGCTTCAGCCCCTTTGCGCGAGCATAAATCTATCATCAAGGGAGCACAGTGTCCATTGGAGTTAACCACCAATGATCCATGCAGCTGTGCTTATATATGCTTGTGTTTTAAACTGAAAAGGGCCATCCTCTTAGTTTCTTTTCTTTTTTTTTTTTTTTGCATGTGTGGTTGTCGGGGCATCGCTTGAGGCAAGCCAGATGGTGAGAGTGCTGCCAGTGTCTCACTCGGCAAGCAGCAGCCATATTTTCTCATGGTGTACCAGCTGTCTCAGCCAAGGAATAATTTGATACCCAGTAGGATGAAAAAAAAAACATATTCCTTCAACTGTCTTTGCATTCCCTTGCAGTCAGTTTTTACACCCTGTCAATCATGGTCCCCTCACAGTCTATTCTTCAACATGTGTTACAAACAAGTGGCATACATTTCTCTTTCCATATCTTTCCCTCATAGCCATTCTTGGTGGGTAGAAATGTGTCTGGATAAGTAAAAGGTGTCATACTCCTTGAACTAGTATGCCAAGCGAAGTTTTCAGAAAGGTGAGACCAACTAATAGTATTTAAAAACAGCTTTCTTCTTTCTATTAGAACCACTGTATTCTATGTGAAGACAGTTTTGTGTGTTCGTGTCAAACAAAATTATGGCTTCATGTCCATGTAGGTCTCCTGGTTTAGCCTTTTTTAAATCAACCTCCCTGTCTAGACCCACTTAGCAACTCCTTCAAAAGTGCCTCTTAGTCTTGCAAGTTGATAAGAATCGCAGACTGCCTTTTGGGGTCGCGTTGCAGTTGGCGCTGCGAGGTCTACCAGTGATTAGGTTATTGCAGATAAGTCTCATGACAGTTGTAAGTCAAGCATTCTTTTCAATCTGCCAACTTCAAAGCATCAGCCATGGTGATAACTGTATTCAGGCTCTTGACCTCCAGTCCTCCGCGTCTGCAGCGAAGCCTTTGAGGTGGGAGGCAGCATCCTTTGTTTGCGGGCCGCTGAACAAAGTCCCACTGGATCTGAGCATTCCGAATTGGCCAAGCAAGACCCCGAGGCCTCCTGCAATGGAGGGAAACTCTGGCCGGCAATTGTGAGAATTTCCTGCCACAGGAAAAGAAGAGAAGAGAAGGGGTGAGCAGAGTTGAAATGAACCTAGGGAGAAGAGGCGTTGAGAGGGCCGAAAAGAAAAGCAAAGAAAAGACCGCAGTGGTTAATTTTAGAATTGGCCAAGAAGTAGCTGGGGAGCAGTTGTGATTCTAACTCACTGGTTATTCTGAAGAAATTTAGTGGGAAAATTCAGCCCAGATTGTAATGTAGTCCCTTAAAAAACCTGCATGGTTGTCATCACGCATGCACTGACAGTCACTTGTCATTCTTCTTTGCTACTTTTACCCGTTATAGTCAGTTTCCTTAGTTCTCTTGATGAACATCATATGTATATCTGAGTCCAGTAAGCCAACTGGATATATAACAGCTTAGACATAATGTGAAACAAATCATGGTCAATACAAATTCATGCTGAGGTGGAATTTAGGCAAAAAAGGATGTGGAAAATGTGTTTGTTATAATAGCAGAGTGATCTTTTTCAGTCAGGAAACGGCATGTTGTTGTCTTATGTTCCTCCTTGAGCTCCAAGGCTGAAGTCAGCTGGGTCAAACTGACACAGTGCCGACAAAGTACTTGTCAACTGACAAGTGTTATAGACCCTTAATCTTCCACATGTTCTTTCATTCCTCATACATGCTCAAAAAACAGTTGTCACTACTTATACAAGCTAAAAATGAAATGGAATTTGTTCTGAACGTGCAGCAAAGGAATTCTGTGGTTGATTTTTACCATAACTTTCCTATGATACGTAGTAATTTCCCTGCTGCTTTTGGCCTTGAGTCTGTAGTCTGGTCTGTGTGCGTTCTTGTGTTGTATTTCCATCACCTTGGCACATGTAATCAAACGCAAACTTGTTATCAAGGTGCGTAACGTTTCTATTTCTAACGGTAAAATGGTGCTGTAAAACATTTATGGCTTTACAGCTGCTGCAATCGTGAGTACGTTTGGTGCGTACGCACAATCCCAGAACCCATTGTTTGCCTTGGCTGCCTCCCCATCTATTATCTAGCCAGGAACAAACGAAGGCAGGGCCTTACAGACTGGTGGTCAGCGGCCACTGCAGCGCCACTCGGCTCTCTTCCTGAGAGGGAAGCAGGAAGGGGAAGTGAGGTCGTTCCCTGGCGTGGGCAAAGGAATTGGGACGGACAGTGCGGAAGACCTACACAAAATTAGAAAGAAAGAAATACATTAAAACATTGAAATAAACAAATTATAGAAAAACGGGAGCCTCCACTATTCTGTGGCGGGTACGTTTTGCTAATACTTTCGTGATCAAGTGAAGTCCATTGTTGCGATTCAGAATTCACCGAGCCCCTGTCCACTTCCTGTCACAAAACAAACAAGAGAAACATTTTTATTGTTAGTAAATGAAGGATGATCAATGACTACTTTTGTATGAATTTACTGTTGTGCTGTAGATTTGTGTGTTTGAGACACTTCAAAATCCACAGCAGTCAATTTGATCAGCATTAGACATATGGGATGGGTCATCTGATAGCCTCTCACTTAAGCCACTTATTGGATCTTATAATCTTTTCGGGGGGATTTGGGGGTTGAAACTTAACCGTGTGTTTGCATGTCTAATTTGCATTTTAATAGCTTTGCTGTGTTTACAGTGGTTTGTCTTTAAACATGAGGATGGTTCTTACAAACACACACACTCACACACAAAAATGTATGTGCCTACAGAGAGAAATACAAACGAAAAGGCAAGCATTCCAGTTTAGATATTTACACCTTGTACCCCAAAGAATGGCGGTCGACACAAACACGTGCTGACGTAGCCATCAACAAACGCTTTGTGACATATACAACTCATTTGTCAAATAAATTAAGTGTAAACCATACTTGTTAAGTTCTTTGGCACGTGTGTGCATGCTGGCGTCTGAGTTGTTGCTTCAGGTGCTGCCGGCCCCTGCTGAGGCGAATGGTAGACCCTGCGCCGATCGTGTCACACCTTGTTGTTAGTGGGTTAGTCTGCCGTCTAGGCTTGTTGTTGGTATGTAAATGTATATACGTATATGGTATAGACCAGAGGCTTTGCAGTGGCAGCAGCAGTTTTATGACATCCATATCTGTCAACCCTATTTTTCGTTAGTACATGTACAGCCGGTGGGTTTTTCACACGTAAAATTTCAGTTATGTCTATGTTGTCCCTGTCACTCAACTTGAGGAGTGAAATTGTTTTCTAACGTCGTTTTCCTTAATCGCAATGTTCTCCAATGTTTTTTTTCTGTCAAAGAATGAATCAATGCTTCAAAGGTTACCTTGTTTTCTGCTCCTAAGAGTAAATTCACATTTTTATCCATGTTGAGCCATGTTGTTTTTTTACGCCTTACTACAAGTTCATATAGGTAACTTTCAGTCCATACAGTCTCACTTTCATCTGAGATTTACCACCATCCCTTCCTGCCTTTGTAATGCTTATTTTGTTGACAAGTGTTTCTCATGGTTGTGCTACATTTGTTCTAGCTGTTGTAAAGTCAGCTCCTCTGGGCCCAGAGACAGGCCCCTGTCTGTCGACTGTCTACAAAAAGAAAACAAAACAAAAAAACACTTACTGGGAGAGATGTAGTCAATTGAGGCGATTTGACATATGTCATCTAAGTGACGTTGGCAGGTAATTGAGATGCTTGCTGCTGTATTTTGGAGTGGACATTATCCACTCTTGTATATTGTTCAGCTCAAATGTGAGTTGAAAGTATACTTCATCTCAGGTGATTTAAGGTTAGAGATGTTAATTGGTTGTACTGCATATTGTTTCACTCATGGTCCAGACCCAGTTCACCGTTGAAAGCCCCCAATGATGTCCAATCCATCATTAGAGGATCATTGGAACATTGCCAGTTGGCTTCAATTTAGCACTAAGTCAAGTCTAGCTATATGAAACTATGTGCCATCAAATTGTATTGTATGATGATTTATTTGGATGATACAATTGTTTTCACATGCTTTGCAACTCTCATTTCATGTATTCATCTATTATTTGCATGTTATAAATCCTTAATTCTATGTGTTGTATCACTCAATCTGACAAGCCTCTGTGTTTTGTTTTGTTTTTCTTCTGTAGAGATTGAAGCCAAAGAAGCCTGTACCTGGCTACGAGCAGCAGGCTTCCCGCAATATGCCCAGCTTTATGAAGGTCAGCATCCCCTACTCATGTTACATAGAGTGAAGTTGCAATAGTGCGAAGTCTGGAAAGATTATTTTTTTAGTAACACAAGAGCAACTTTAAGTATTTCTGATTATCATTGCTCAAGAACTGGTCAAATTGTATTATATTTGGTTGATATCAAAGGGAGTGCACAGTTGGTTTTGTTTGACATGCTTGACACTTGACCGAATGGTGAGAGGGCAATCTCTGGTCTTATGTAATTTTACTCTTTCGGGAATCATGCACAGTTGTGTGCATTTTGGTGCACACCTCCCATAGGAACAACATTCCTGATGAATGACGGGTTGTACCACCAGTGTTAAACTATTTCGGTACCAGCACAGCCAAATGTATGTGTTCCAAAATTAACCTAACTTGCACTATGTATTAAATGTTAAAAGTCTTACCCTTATTTATGTGCTATAGTATGACATTCCATAGACCTTAGACCACCCTTATGTCACTGCAAAACAAAGCAATTTTTGTCAGCAGCTCACAGTTCATTCCCACTTAACCGTGATAAGTTTTTTTTTTGTTTGTGAATAGGTGATGCAACTATTTTCATACACCTGACAAACGGAAAACCACCAATCCATCCAAAAATGATCATTTTTTCCTTCTCTTGTATCTGTAGTACAATCTCTATTGTCAGCACTGTCAAGATTATTGCCCCACTAAAGATAAGCAAACTGATAAACCTGTGTCAGTACAAAAAGTTGAAAGTGCTGGTATTCCCTCAGTAGTATTTTCTTATCATCATTCCCCTAAGGGTTTGTGTGCAAGATTCCCTTTTGGGGTTGGGCTTTGACATTCCAAAAAGTGTTTGAATGTAAGCCCAATGGTTTGTTCTAATGTACATGTTGTGTCATTGTCTCAAAGTTAGACCTATATGCACTTATTTGCACAGTGATTTGTTCTTAATGAGATTGACTCAAGAGCAGAATGTATTAGGAGGAAGTCAGAGCTCCAAGCTGCAATGGAGTACCTATTGTCATTCTTCAATCAATCCCTCAATGCTCCACATCCCCCCTGCTTGCTGCCTCTGAAAGCTGCAGCTGGGTTTGTTTGGTCGGATAAGATGCCACTTCCTCTTTTACCTTTTCATGCCGGATGTATGGGGGAGATGGTGGGACGGAAAACCTCGGTGGGTGTTGGAGTGGGTGTTGTTGAGTTTGATTTGAACACATTGACCTCTTTCCCTTCAGATGCCCAGTTTCCCATTGACATCTCCTCAGTCACCAGGGACCATGACTTCCTTGATCGAGATTCCATTGAGGCTCTCTGCAGGTGAGTGTCGTGCCGATACTGATTCTTTTTGTCTCTGATGCGGTGGGATCCTTTTCTCTTGCTTGTACTGCCTCTTTTCTGTACTTACTGTACCCAAAACAATACATTTTTTTAGGTAGATATTAGGTAAAAAAAAAAAGTCATAATAATAAGATTCCCACTGTAATTGGCCAGTTGATTTAAAAAGAATATGACGTTTGAAATACCCCCCTTTGAAATGCATTTCATTTAGAGCAAATGACTGTGTTGTACATGTTTTTTTTTTTGCTTTATTTTTTTTGCTATTCACAGACTAGCCTGGTCCCTATTCTCTAACAATACAGGAATTAGCTATATTTATGTAACAATTTTCTTTAATATTGCTTGAAATACATGTTTGGCCGATTGTCTGATTATTCAGTCTGGCCCTAATCGCATTCTTTTTTTTCCACACCAATTAACTACATTATAAACATAAAGTGAATAGATGTTTAGTTACACAGAGGTTACTATACATTTATGTGGTTTTCACAGTCATAACAGCTCTCTAAGAAACACTACGAGTATATTTTGGCTCACACTGAGTTTGACACACCTGTTTTAGAAGAAAAGTACGGGAACCACGAGTTACTTTGTTTTTTACGTTCTTGGAAATGTTCTTCAAGTAACTAAGCCAAAACACGCATAGAAAATTGATTCAGCTTACAAAAGAATGTTTTGTGCCAATTAATGTAAAAAATTAACAAGAGTCAAACAGTATTATTGTGTCAATGCTGTATTCATTAGCTTAAGAGTTGAAGGAGGTTAATGGCCTTTTAACGAAGCTGGGTTTATCGAATTCCAGTTTTCAGTAATAAAGCACAGCAGGTGTTCCGTCTTACATCTGGAAGCTATCATATCAATGTCTGCTCGCTCAGCTGCTGCCACTCCTCCTCCTTCTGCCAAACCTTTCCACAGTTTTCATCCCTTCATCTCCTCATTGTTACGTGATCTCCCCTAAAAGCTCTCCAGAGGGACCCCGCCACTCTCACTCCCCTTCACCAGGTGGCTGGGGGATAAGCTTTCTGTCCCCTCCCCAAGATTTCGTAGCCACTTCAGCAGATTACATTCTCTCCCTTTTGCTGTCTCCCTCTCAATCGCTTCAGTCCTCATGTGGGGATTATCCTTCAGCAGTTCATTAGGCAGCTTGAGAGCAGACTGGCCTCTATCATAGTGCTCATATTCCTTTTTTTTCTAGTCTATATCCTGTGTGTTTTGAGGTCAATTTTAAATATAATCTATTGCATCCTTGTGTTTTCTTGCAGGAGGCTCAAAACCCTCAACAAGTGTGCTCTAATGAGACTGGAGATATCGCCACAAAGAAAAAGGGTGGGTCTAAAGGGCACATGCACATGTATGATTGCTCAATCTATGCAACCATGTTTGCTTTTCATCACCTCAACATTTAGTCTGTGCCTGGCTCCAGAAGAAAGCTGTGTTTTCGCTTATCATATTCAGTAAACTCCAACCTATTTAAGTTCAAATCAAGGGAACCACCGGGGCCCTAAAGGAATGGAGAAAAAACTTAAATCAAGATGTGTTAAATTGCCTTTCAAAAGAGGATCATATATCCACTTCAGAGAATATAACAAGTTTCTCTGTGTTTCAAGTAATGTCGAAGATAACATAGATGGCCACTTTGAGACAAAAATTGCTGTCTTTCAGGCAAATCAACTTAAATTGGTCCCAAGTGCTACACAGTAACACCCTTGTCTTGTGTGTGGTGCTATTCATTGGGATGACCCTCTGTGTGTCACCTTTCATTTCGGAGTTGGCCAGTCAAAGAGGTCATTTGCCTTGCAAGTGGGATGACAACCAGGTCCTTATGAAGCGTAGGAATGCATTGATCACCCCCGTGCCGCTCTCGAATTCTTGTCTTTGTCCTGTGTTGTGTTAAAAGAATAGTAGAATCATCTTTCGTTGTCATGTGAATACACAGATAAAATTTGACCCTTCACAGTAGTGACACTTCACATTGAGAAACAAGCGAGTTTTTTGGGGTAATCGTGTCTTGCTCAGAGACACCACAGCCACAAGTCCGGGAGGAATTAATAGGTTTTCATTCTGCACAGTTATGATGGTAATATTCAGCAATGCAAAGAATGCTTTGATGGATTGATGATAAGATATCTGCAGATTGTTGACAAATGTTTGAAAGTGCATTCGCCCTATCAGCTGATGTCTTTTATCTCACATTCCAACCTACATAACATCAGAAACAAGCCACTGTGGAATGTGTTAAAAAATCGGCAAAGCCCTCCACCTTAAACCATTTATGTTGATTAACCATGATTGGAAAAGTTTCATACTGATTTATTTACACCATTGTGACTTTCAATAAACATTGCTACAGAAATCCCTTTTAACTTTTTATCTTTGCATCTCACTTGTAACTGCTTGTTTTCAAGCTTGCTATCTTTTCAAAAGGGTTATGGTCTTATAGGTTAGAAGTCAATTGAGTTACTGTTTCACTGTATTTAATGCCCACGGAGAGGTGGGGGGAGGTCACCAGTGGAACCTGTGAGAACACACTGTAATTGTAGAATGACACAAGCTCAGGGTGGTTGTCTGACAGTTAAAATATCTACAGACCGGATAAAAACTCAAGGGGAAATGACCTGAGTCTGTCTGGCGGAATTGTGATCTATAGGGGTCATAATGGAATTTGCTGAAATCACTCCAGGGCCTGAGATTAATTACGTAAGATGGGGGGGTGTCCATTTAGGGAAGATGCATGTGTAGTAAATGTGGCTCCTTTATTCTCTGGTATTCAAACACCTCGTCTGAAATCTGGAAGTGTTTTCTGGTTAACATGAATGAAATGCCTTAAAGTTATGCACCAAATGATCAAAGTACTTGGTTTTCTTGAGATTTATGAAAATGTTGCCACATTTAGTTGCTAGTATAAGTATACTTCTTAAATGTTAACTTTATGAAAGAGGGATATATATATATATATATATATATATATATATATATATATATATATATATATATATATATATATATATATATATATATATATAAATATATATACAGTTATATTTACAGTTTTTTATTTATATTTATCGTATTTAATAAATATCCCTAAATATATTTAGATCATATTTTTAACTTTTTTTTGTGCCCTTTCTTACCTAGAGTGAAGACTCTGATGAAGATGAGCCCTGTGCCATCAGCGGCCGCTGGACCTTTCAGAGAGACAGCAAGCGTTGGTCCAGGATGGAGGAGTTGGAGGTTTTCTCTTCTTTGTGCTCAGATGGCGCACACTCAGTTTCAGCTAAAGACCAAGTATCCAAAAAGTCAAAGTTGGCCCTATGCGAGGGAAACAGTTCAGAGAGTGTGCTGACTGATCTCAGTGAGCAGCCTGAAGTGGGCTCCATCCATAGCAGCGGTAGCGGTGGAAGAGCAGAGAAGTGTTGCGACGCTACCCTTCATTTACCAAACGAATCCATTCCTGTTGAAGCCACACGTGCCAGCTCCGTAGCCAGCATGTGTTCATCATCAGGCACAGGCGGGTCAGTGTGCGCTAATGAGGACTCTTTGTCTGACGGGCTGCCTCCATCACCCTTGGAACTCGAACAGTTCACTTTCGATCTGAAAATGGGAGAACTTGGAGGAAGTTTAGACCGTGGCGGCGGCAGTGGTAAAAGCACACGGTCTCGAGCCAAAAGCTTCCTCAAAAGGATGGAGAGTCTACGTCTTCGCACTGGCACCACATCCAAGAGAAAGAAGAAAGGGAGCATCGCTGGAGGGAAGATAGAGATCAGCGGCCCTGTCATCAAAGAGGGTCTCGATGATGACAAGTTGCGGAGACTCAACTGCGTGGATATCCCAAGCCTCAACCTCAACCAGAATCTGAATCACCAACACCTTCCAACTCAGACTATGACACTTAACAGAAATCGTTCTGTATCCTACTCAACTCAGACTAGCAATGGTAGCACTGGAAGCACTGGGAGCAGCCAATCGGAAGCCAGCAGTGGCAGTGCGGTGAGCACACCGAGTCCAGTGACCCGCGCAAGGAGCCACAGCACCGCGGCAGGCTCCGGTAAAAGAGGGGGGATGTACTTGGAGGGATTTGATCCCTTCAGCATTCTACAGCAAACATCCGATCAGCAACCACCACCAACACCCAAATCGGCCCCACCTGTCCCATGCCAAGCAAATGTTGATATGAGCATTGACGAGCAGAACCGAAGAAACAATCACAGAATTCAGGAGAATGGCAGACCAGCAGAAGAAGAAGAAGACGATGAAGGCAGGATTTTTTTCTATTTACCAGAGGGTCACAAGCCAGGCACTTTCCCCAAAGCTCTGCAAGACGGGAGTTTACGTAATAACAATGGAAATGAGAATGGGAACTCTGTGATCCTGAGAGGACGTCAAAATAGACGCCTGCGTCGAGTCTCTTCCGGCTCTGTGGACAGCCGCCTTAGTTTTTATGACAATGTCCCATACATAGAGCGAGACGAGGCTGCGGAGGGGGATGAGCGAAAATTGGAGGAAGTGCTCCAACATGTGAGTGGCCTGCAGCGTTTTGTCAACGCCTGGTCCGAAGCTGTGGCGGCCGGTGAGGAGGAAGATGAAGAAGATGAGGAGGAGGAGGAAGGAGATTCAGATTCAGCCTTGGACTCGGCCTCGCCGTGCCCATCATCCCCTCTGCAAAACCATCTAGAAGAGACTGAGAATGGAAGTGACCAAGACAGTACAGGAAACCCATTGGGGGAGGGTGAGGAAGGGCTGAGGGAGAGAAGGGACTCTGGTGTTGGGGCATCACTAACAAGAACCAGCAGGTCAGTCAACAACCTAGAATGTGTCTTGCAATTTATATTTTCTATACAACGAATACAATACACAAAACACGGTGTAGTTTCTGATTTTTTTTAGACCTACAAATCTGTGAATCTGTTTTTCAAACATTGTCATCCTTGTATATGAATGGAAAAGGAAGCCAGGTTCTAACAGACGTACAAAGTCCATCATCAAGAGTTTTGTATAGCCGGTGACAGCAATGAACAAACAGAAGTCACGTTTCAACTGCTTCCCTTATCTAATTCTTTGGAATTCTGCTTGGGCACCATGGGGACTGTTGCCGCTTTTCTAGGAATCTATCATCACCCTTACATTTGGTGACGGGGTTTTATGACAAATCTCTTGATTGATATCTGAAGAAATCCCTGTAATCCTTAAACTCTTGCTTGATAATACTGTAAGTGTGTATATATGTGTGGCTATAGTTTATGGTCTTAATTTGCATGCAAAAAATAGCACAGCTGCTTTTTTGGTTCCAGCCAACTTTCTTCTTAATATATGCCCTTGCCCATTTTTTCCCCCGTGCTGTAGGCCACAGAAACTCCGCTGGTTGAGCTTCCATAACTCCCATCGGCCCAGTTTGGCCTCTGCCCAACTCCAGATTAGCTGCCAGTCTGTACTGCAGATGAATCTTCTTCAGAAGCTCTCGCTGCTACAGCTCACCGCCCTGCTGGAGAGGCACACCCCAACAAACAAACATGGCTTTAGCTGGTGAGTTGACTGGATTACTATCACACGAAGAGAAGCTCTTGTTTATTGAAGTGATGTTGTGTGAAGACAGGTACGTTATGAAAACTGCAGTCCGGGTCTCAATCAGTGCTTTCGTCTCCAAACCCCGTCTCAGTTTCGTCTATCTGCAGGTCATTGTGTAGAGTGGTGACGGTTCTCGCCAGAGGTTAGGTTTCACATTCTTTTCCCAGACGCGTAATTGCTGGGAAGGGGCTTACATTGTCTTTTACTCGAAGGGGCAATCATTGTAGTTCACACGCATGGCGTTACAAGAGCTGGAGGGCTGGAAAGATCTGTCCTGAACAATTATCCTCCACCTTTCTATCTCAGTCACCTTCATTCATTCTACTCACAATTTTCCAAAAGTATACCGTCCATTTTCTTTAGTTATCGGCATGTAGTTTGTTTTCTTCCAACTTATATGTATTCATGTGACTTACTGGTACACCAAAATTGTAGAGGGAAATCCACAGGCTTTATATATTTATTGTATTGTATTGTATAGGACAAAAAACTGAAATATGACAAGTGCATGAAAATAATCTATATTTACTTCAGTTGCAAAGACAAGTATAGCTCTACAAACAATGCTATACATTGTTTTCTGAATAAAGCAGGCATAGAGAAGAGTTAGAAAATAGAGTCAAAATTCATGTGTTTTTCTGCATTTATTTTTTTTCTTTAGCTTGAGGTCATTTTTGAGGACAGGAATAGAACTTCTGGGCTCTGCTCAAAAACAGAGGCCACTTGTTGGCAGCTGGAGCCCTCCACATATTCAGAATTCCAAGTCGGGATCATGATTTGCTCCCTTTGCTATGTCCTCTCAAAATGCGGTTTCTCTGAATAAGTTTAAGTCTTCAGGATGTCGGCACTGACAAAGATGAGGTTGTTCAGAATCACGTCCAGCATTGCTATCTTAAACACCCTGACACCATTGCTGGAAAGATGCACTGTCATAAATCAGATGATACATTTCAGTGCTGGTGTGAAATGCGAGTACATGGGGGCTCAACAAATACAGTAGGTACAAACAGTGTGAAATGATGGAATCCTCCCCTTTTGTCACAGCACACTACATCCTACCATGATTCCAAAAGCTAATGTCCTACTCCAAGCCCTCCTTGCCATGTTTATCCTCTCCTCTTGTAAACCCAGTGACAGGATTATGCAGCCTCTGTACTTGCACATAAAATACTCTCACGTGCTCTTTGGAAGCAGAAGTGTTATGTGTTTTCACATAGAGGTACAGAGGTTTTCATTAAATGTAAAAAATGGATAACCACGTCAGAGAATTTGACTAAAGTCCGCCTTAATCTATTGTGGAATCGGATTTATTATGATCTCAGAATTTTTTTGATTTGAAGGATAAATGATTTAGATTTTGAATCACAACTGAATGATTGGAGTGAATATTCAGCTTTAACACTTGTCATTATCTGATCTGATGTAAGTAACGATGAGAATGCTAATGTTGAAGTCAACTATGAATCTGTTTTGCATTTCCTTCTTCCCCTCTCAACATCTCAACATCACATTTTTGTGGCACATCACAAAAATAAAGAGCTTATTAGACAAAGAAAAAGAATAAAACGTAATAAGGTGACATGTTCCTTAGTCATTGTGTCCAGATCTGGGGCTTGTTTTGGTTGAATTCCACCTCATGAGCTTCTGACGCCAGAGGTTCCACTTTACTCTTGACAAGTCAACATACAACTGGAGCAGTTATTAGATAGATATTAGATATTGACTGTTTTTTGGTGTTGCAGGGCTGTTCCAAAGTTTATGAAGCGAATGAAGGTGCGCGACTACAAAGGCAGGAATGTGTTTGGTGTTCCGCTGCTAGTCATCGTCCAGCGAACTGGTCAGCCCCTCCCTCAAGGCATCCAGCAAGCTATGCGCTACTTGCGAAACCAGTGCTTAGACCAGGTAGGGTGTCACACATGTGCTCCATCCAAAATAAATGTATGGAGTGTTTCAAATGTCTCCTTGTGAATATCTTTTTTTAAAGTTTATAAAGTCCATTTCAAACATTGTTTTGTTTGCTGATGTGTTCCATCAGCCAGCAAATTCATTGTAGCTTGAATTGAATAGTTAACACAGCTTTGTGTGACAAAATAAGGTTGGCAGTACACTTGAGATTTGTGGGATTTGTAAGAATTTGTATTATCCAACCATTGTTTTCCTTTGTTACCCAAATTAGTGTGGATGCTCAATATCAAGACTAATGTAACAATTAGGCTTCAAAAGCTTGGTTGCACATTCCATATGGATGCATGACATAACTTTTTCTTTACCCTTCTCTCTACAGGTTGGTCTTTTCAGAAAGTCGGGAGTAAAGTCACGTATTCAGGCTCTGCGTCAGATGAATGAGACCAGCGGGGCTGAAGGGGGCGGGGTCACCTATGAGGGCCAGTCTGCCTATGATGTTGCAGACATGCTCAAACAGTACTTCAGAGATTTGCCCGAACCACTGCTCACCAGCAAACTATCTGAGACATTTCTTCAAATCTATCAGTGTAAGAATACACACACTTGCATGTGTTTGTAGGGGGTGTTATATTACTTTATATTGAGGACATTCAACTCAAAGTTTTTCTGCATACTACACCGAAAACCAGATCACATACATGTACTCATGCAAGAAGATATGTCAGAGGTGCGCACACCAGAGGCCGACAGGAATCCCTCAGGATGAGTGTCAACTTTACCTTTAATCATGGTTTTGGGTCGGTACAAGAACAAACGATGGCAGGAGCGGAGGGGAATGGGATTATACAGTAGGAATAAAGAAAAACATATGCACCCATTTGTAGTTTTCCCAGAAAACTAGGAAGTGGACGTTTTTTCTGAATGAGAGCAGGACTGGATTGGAATCGTTTTCAGGACTGGATTTTTTTTTTTTTTAATGAGAGTGGAGTAAAATTGGACAATCTACTTGTGTGTCATGCTCTAGTACACACACAATGCACCTTTACCTGAGGCATGTGGTTGGTGCTGCTCAAGTGCACCTCGATAATAGTCTGGCAGCAAACAGCCAAGTCCTTACAAATGAGTTCTGCTACCCCATGTATTCTCTTTTTTTTTTTTTCCTAAGACTGCGGGTCAAGAATTTAAACATTGAAAAAACAAACAAACAAGGCGAGTACAGGAAATACCTATGGGATGAATTGGTTCATGGTCTTTTCACCCATGAATCCTTGTTACATTATGAACATGATGGCAGCATGAGGAAATGTTTGCATAAGGTGGAAGCGAAAACATGAGGCCATTCACAGAACACACACACACACTGTCTCTTATATAACCCACTTATACGCTCATCTCCCACTTAAACATGTTCCGTCTTCCCAAAGTGTTTCCAGACACACGAAGCAGATAATGAAAGCTGACAGATGTTATTGGTGACATCTTCCCATACAGACATGCCCAAAGAGCTACGCCTGCAGGCCGCCCGCGCCGCTGTGCTGCTGCTGCCTGACGAGAATCGTGAGGCGCTACGGACGCTGCTGTGCCTGTTGAGCGATGTGACGGCCAGCGTCGGGGAGAACCAGATGACGCCCACCAACCTGGCCGTCTGCCTGGCGCCGTCAGTATTCCATCTCAACACCCTGAGGCGCAAGGAGAGCTCCTCACCAAGGTGTGTTTTTGTGTGTGTTTATTAATTTCATTTAAATCAATGGTCAGCGTTGACAGTTGCTGGCAGCTTACATAAGATGTTTGCCAGTCCTTACACAAACAGGAAAAGGGCCATACTAAAGAAACAAAAGAGCAGGATACTGTCCATTAGATGGTGGGGCAATTGGGACGAGTGTAGCTTTAGAGCGATAGATCAAGTGGTGAGATTACATGAATGTCAGTTTGATCAGCAGGTGCATGAAGCCCCCCTCCCCAATGGAGGCCTCTGTCCCAATGATGGATGCTGTTTCCTAATCTCCCTGTTTCTCCTCTTGTACCTTTCCTCTTCCTTGCAGGGTAATGAACAGGAAGCAAACTCTGGGAAAGCCGGACCAGAGAGACTTGAATGAGAATCTGGCTGCAACCCACGGCCTGGCGCACATGATCCAGGAGTGTAGAAAACTTTTCCGGGTCAGTGTCGGTTTAATAACTTAGCCTCAATTATAGTGCCTGATGATGTTTTCACATCAAAAAGTGTTTAATTTAAAAAGAATTTATAATTGCCTGTAGATGCCCCAATCTGATGTCAAAATGAAATTCCTCAACCCACTTTAACATGTAGTTGCTTGGCACCAAGACAGCACAAAATGTGTGCGAGTGATATCGAAATGAAGTGAAATTGAATCGAGAATAGCAGGGTAACACATACAAAAATACTTGCCTAAAATGGTGCCTCAGGCGTTATCTACTGACAGCATGTTGCCTCTTGCTAAAGCTGCAATATTATTAGCAAGTCACTGGTATCCTGGTGTTTGTCCCATCAACAAACATTTGGTTGCATAACTATTCGATTCAGTCCATGCAGTCTTTGCCTTCAACACTTCTATGGTAACGCAAGATAAATATTATTCAATGAGCAGAATTTTTTTGCAAGCTGTCGAGTGTCCACCAGGAAAGTGCTAGAGCGGATCAACGAGAAATAATCAGCCTGCTACACAATTACTAATCCAATTTCAATCCCAAACCCTGGCACAGTCCCTGCCAGCTGACATGCAAGAGCACTCGCTTAAGGGGCAACACGCTGTGGGTCATTAGCGGTGAGCGCTTAATCAGATTGAGGGCGAGCTTCCTGTCATGATCACATCCCCGAGTCACTAACACGGTTATCTAGTCGATAATTGGCCTTTAATTGAATTCCTCCATGTCGGTCAAGACTCATAACCAATGACAATCATTTCTTTCCACTTATGTAAACCATTTATTATGAAATTAATATTGTTTCTTGTAAAAAAAAAAAAAAAAAATGTCCATTCGCAAATGGCAGACAGCAAAAGTAAGATAAAGCGATGAGATCAACCAGAAAGAGGACACGATGTGTTTTCATGTTTTTGAGTATCCTTATCCTCCTCCATGCTTGATTTGGTTTCCCAGGACATAAGTAAAGTGCTGTTTTCTAGGGAGGCCTGTTCTCTCATCTGTTGCTGTAATTTGTAATCTACCAGACTTGAGCATGTAAGAAACATCTATTTACTGCTTGTAAAATATTGAGCCTTATTAGCTCAGGTCTAAAAAATGTGTGTTTTCCCCTTTGGCAAGACTCACAGATAACTATCTATCACACGTGCTATGTTTGGTTATGTAACGCCTTAACGTGTCCTCCATCTTGCGAGCCATAATTGCACTGACAGTTACCTCAGTGAAGGGTGTTTCTTTACACCTGTACATCAGTGAGTGTGCATGAGCTCTGGTTAAAGTCAAGTTCTTGGCAATGAAAACAAACGCCTAAGCGATTTAAAATACACTACATACTCCTATGCAGTGCCTGTGAAAGAAATATTGTTTAAAGTAAACCAAAAAAAACAAACAAAAAAAAAAAACGGAAAAAAAAGTCATAGATTGACACTGGCAATGTATTTCACTGGACATCATCTAATTTGGAATATATCGCTCTAAGAGCAAACGGCCACCAGATTTCATGTTTCTAAAACTAATTATGATTATAGCAAATATAACACAGTATTCACTGTATCTGTGTGTGTTCTCACCAAATCAGATGTATGTCTCACAAAATGAAAGACTATAAAGGACCAAATTTATAGGATAGTTAAAAATTTTGATTTTGTGGTTTCTGCCCAAACATCCTGCTCAAGGTCTCAAATTTCAAGAGCTTCCTTAGAGTGACTAGTAGACGATGTGCAAAGTTGTGAGATGTGTTTTGAGCCAAAGTTAGTGCCCCCAAAACTTTAATCACCGGTTTTTTTGCAATTAATTTTATGACATCATTTTACATTCTTTTGAGTGGCAGGCTAACTTGTCAGTTCTGTGCCAATTGGGTCATTTTCTTTCATCATTTCCATTTTACCTCAACTAAAGATGATTTGAAATGTACTTCAATATATTAGAAAGTGGAACGATTTTGTTTGATTTGATGCTCTTTTCTCTCTTTGAAAAAAAAAATGTTCTGGTTCATATAATTTTTTGTTGCACCCCTAACATATTAATACAATTTAATAAAAACCAAACTACGCTGCAAGTACAAAAAATGTACAAGCTAGCAATTTCCTTAACCCTAAAAATCTAAACTAAAGCGAAATCAATGTCGTGTTAAATTCCTAAACTATTATGACCTACTCAGTGGAATACTCCACGACAGTGATGGGGACAATCAATTCCTAGTAAAGCTCCTCATGTTTCCCTGCAGATCCCCGAGGAGATGAGTCGATGTCGGAACTCGTACGTCGAGCAGGCCCTTCTACCTCGACGCTTGGAGGAACTGTCGGGTAGCGACGCAGGACGGGGTGGATACCGGTCCTACTTGCGTGACAGCCTTGAGGCTCTCCTCAAGGAGGCCAAAGACAAGTTTAAAGGTTACGACAGCTTCTCCACGCCTGAGCAAGCTGAGCTGGCCTATCGCAAGGTAATTCATCCCCTCAAATGCTTTGTTCATGTACTCCTAAATACGTATGTGCCTCGGGGCGAATCCAACCTTCACAATTGATGAAAGGGCTTTTAAAACGGGATTGGCGGTCAGTCAGCATGTCTCCTGAGTGTAAACAGGCCGTCAAAATATCTTCTCCGCTCTCCCTGTTTCCTGTCCTGCCTTCCCATCTGTCCTCATTCTCTAAATATCTAGTGGAAAAGCAGCAGTAAAAGCTTCCTGTATTGAGAAACGCATCCGTGTGAAACTAGCCTGGCCCTTGACTTCTCGTTCCCCTCCCCAGCACTGGACCGTGTCCCACTATGACATCAGCTTGTCACGCTCACACACATACGCTAATTTCCTAAAGGCAAAATTTCCCATGTTTAGTGTGGAAAGCCTCTCCAAGAGGGGTTATCTCAAAGTCACAGGATCCAACGTGCCATCTCTACCATGCCACCTGGAAGAAGGACCCAGCTGATTTAGCTGGAGGGCAATCGGAACACAAGCGCATTATTGTGCCCGGGCACTCAATAAATCAACATAGCACACGTCACCGCGTTCAATCGCATAAGACGCCAAAATGGACCACAACATTCAACAGATAGAGATCCACTTCTTCACGAATAACTCCGCTAAGCAAGAGTCCTCAAGACGTTTGAATGCGTAGTGGCTACTGGGTGAAAGAATTAATTCAAACTTGTTTGGGTGGACTCGAGTGGAGCCAGCAGGTCCCCCTTCTCAGATCCAACATCAACACATGTTGATTTGGATGAACGGACACAAAAAAAAATCCCACGGATGCACTCCAAAATTTTGCAGAAAGTCTTCCCAGAAGAGTGGGAGTTTTAATCAGATTGATCCATTATGTTTTCATTTTGTTTCACTACAAGCAGATTTACACTACATTCCCGAATCATGCAAAATTCAAATAGTTGTTTTTTTCCACAATAGCTTACTTACATAAATGGTTTATTAATAAAAACATACAATAAATTTTATATGCAGTGTGTTCTGGGAGATGTGCACCTTCCTATCAGTTCCTTACACACTTCTATGATTTTTGTCATTATTACTCATTTCATAATGCTTTTGTTTTCCATACAGGCACAGCTCAGTAAACTTCAGTATTTTGGAAAACATTACTTTAGAACTTATATTCAAAATGTCCACCAAATACAGTACATATGTTGAATAGAGTAACAAACAAAGTAAAATATTTCAAAATAGTTTTATCCTTATGATGTCTACAGCTACCAGTCAAACAAGTGATTCACCATTTCAAGAAATCAGAATATTACATAAACTATTCTGTTTACGCTGTTAACAAGCACCTTAAGTATATTTCTGTACTGGACTTATGTGTATCTTTGTGTATTTTATTTCTCATATTTTATATCTCGACTTGAGGATACTGCTGGAAATGTGAATTTCCCTACGGGGATGAATAAAGTATCTATCTATCTATCTATCTATCTATCTATCTATCTATCTATCTATCTATCTATCTATCTATCTATCTATCTATCTATCTATCTATCTATCTATCTATCTATCTATCTATCTATCTATCAAACAATCTAGATCATTTTTAATACAGAAATGAATTAACAATGGGCCGACTGACAAGTATTTCCACGTACAGTATTTACAGTACAATGCATCAGGGCTTCCATATTTAATATTTAAAGAGCCATTTTGACAGTATCCCACAGGAATAAAGGAAACTGGGAGCTGTTAAACCTTTTTTTTAAAAAAAAAAGCATTTTAAGTAATCATCTCATTTATGAAATTAAAACCAAACGTAATTGATACACCTGCAGACGCCCAAAAATTCAAACCGAAAATCCCATTTGTTTTGTCATGATTTCACCACATGTAGACCATGCAGTCAGCAATCCAACTGAAATAAGGACTATTGCACTTATTGTAAAATGTATTTGCAAATGACAGCAAATTAAAGTAATTACTCAACAGGTCAAAAGTTTGGAGACATTTTCAAATTCAAATGTTCTCCAACGTTTTAGTCACCAGGTCAAAAGTTTGGAGAGTTTTTCAAATTCAAATGTTCTCATACGTTTACAAGTAAAAAACTGCCAATCGCAGAATCTAAAATCCAAATAACAGTTTGAACTTGCGAAAATGTTTCCTTGTCTGGTACTACAGTCTGGATGAATTAAATTTTCATTTACAATCTCTGAAAAATAAATTAAACATGGAATTTGAAGGTGTTTTCCAACTTTTGACTGGTTGTCTCAACTTAACTTTATTTATATGGCAAAACATCCATTCCTGCATACAAAGCGACTGCGATCAATTACATTTCTGTGATGTATTGCGAGGCTGTATACCATTTAATAAATGATCTCGGCCTTCAAACAGACTTGGGTACTAAGTGCTTGCTGTTGCTTTCTTCAGGTACATGATGGCTTCCCGCTGAGGCTGTGGAAGGCAAACGTGGAGGTGCCAGCAGCTCCAGAGGAGGTCCTGACCCGGATTCTGAGGGAGCAGGCACGCTGGGATGATGACCTATATGAGAGTCGCGTAGTGGAAAGCCTGGACGAGAGGACTGAGGTGTATCAGTATGTGCGGAACACCATGGCCCCCCACCCAATGAGGGATCACCTGGTGCTCAGGTAAATATTTCTCTATTTTGACCTCCTCTCGGCCGTCATGCTTGTTGTGGTCTAATTTTTTTTTTTTTTTTTTTAACTAGAACATGGATGACAGACTTGCCAAAGGGGGCATGTGCACTGGTGTCTACATCAGTAGATCACAGCGCAGCACCCGTGGTCGGCGTGCGTGTCAACGTTCTCGTTTCACGCTACTTTATAGAGCCCTGCGGAGCCAACAAGTCCCGGCTCACGCACGTTTCCAGAATTGACTGCAGGTCTGTCTTTGTTTATTAGTCTAAGGCCTTGCTCACACTCACAGTACTTTTTTTTTTTTTTTTTTTACTAGAGCCAGCTTGGTTTTACAAAATCTAAACAGCAGAAATCCCATGACCTAAAACTTTTACAAGACATATGTGTCTTTAAAGTGGACACTGGTCTTGTTTCAACAGCTTAACAGATGATAAATGAGTGAGACCTCAAAACGTTAAGGATAAAAATTTGCAAGTGTGTCCTGGCCTGTGACAACCCAGCTCAAAAAACAGCACTCGCTCAAAAAATATGTACAGTATTAGTCAAAGTTTGGAAACACCTTCAAATTCTCATGGTCGCTAACACATTAAGAGGTGAAGATATTCAGGGTATTAACGCTTGAAAAATGAACAGCTTTGAACTGAAAGACATTCCCAGCCATCAAGTATCATCAATGGAGATGTGGGGGAAAAAAATGATTCAAAAGCCAATCAAGACTCTCATTGACTCTGATTCTGGATTAATACAGGATGCCCCAAAGTCAATTTTATTCATTAAAAAAAATAAAACAAATGTGCTTCCTGTCAGCTTCTGTTTCACTATTCCAAATGCACACTGTCGACAATATATTGCTACATGCCAATGACGTGCAGTGAAGGCCAACTTCACAATAACCACACCAAATTTGAACCTTACAATCAAGATTTTATGATCGAAATGGCCGAATAAATGGTAGAAATCTATCACCATCGCAAAACAAGTTGTGTTCGACTTGAAATGTTTCCCTGCCTTGGCCAGCATACTTACTGACCACTATGTCGTTACCACTGCAACCCATGCAGATTTATTAGTGTCTGACACGACCTCTTGCAAATCAATGGCAGGGCTTCAGGATGGGATTTGGCTAACGAACCGGATGAAACTAATGTGTGAGCAAAGCCTTTGTGAATGACACTTGAGTGGCCTATGTTGACATGCTCTGTTGTCTGCTCGCACAGGGGTCGCTTCCCAGAGTGGTACAACAAACTGCACGGACACTTGTGTGCTGCCGAGGTGGCGCGGATTCGTGACTCCTTCGTGCTGCCCATGGACAAATGAGACTGACTTCTCGACGTCATTCCGAGAGAGGAAGACCGTCCTTCGCCTCTTTCCAAACACAGGGCAAACCTGGATTTGAAGGACTTTGTTTTTCTGTTCAAATCTATATTATTGATGTTACCATTTAAAATAACCTCTCCTCCTGCCATCTAAGTATTTATGTGGCCTCCTGCCATCTAAGTATTTTTGTGGGCCAAAGAACATTGATGAGATGGGATGTGAGGTTTTATCCAAAGAGTGCTATTGCTTCTGGGAAGCGAAGGTGACTGCATGTGTAATGAGATCATCCAATAGTTAAGGCCCGCATACTCCAGTGTACATACACTAACTACTCTTTTCACACTCAATATTATTGTCCTGTATTACGGCCGTCCTTTTTGTTTATTTTTGTTTTGTCTGTTACAACAAGTGGGAGGAAGCGCATACAATATTTATGATGTCGTGCAGAGTGATGAGGGCATGGCCGAGGAAAGACGCGAATGTGTTAATTCGGGCTGAGATGAGATGCGTAACGGAGAGGGGAAGATACAAAGCGGTGGCTGGCTCACCACAAGCAGCAGGAAAACACCATGATACCTCCCGGAACATTCCATTTCAAGAAGCAATTAGTGTTGTAGACTAGTAGACACAAGTGGACCAAAAAAAAAAAAAAAAAAACTTTTATCTTTCCAGGCTTTCCCAAAGCACACATTTTATTAAACTTTGTAGTCCCACAAACATGTTCTGAGAATATCGACTGTCACAGTGCATGACAATGCAACACGTTCAACATAGAAAAGAAAACTGCAAGAGAAAAGGTCCTTTTATAAAGGAGAGCATTTTACAGGTTTTACTGTAAAGATGAGGGCAGACTGCATGTTCGAGTGCTTTTTACAAAAAAAGGAAGACAAGCTTCTCACTGTTTAGTTGGTCACTTGTTTTAACACTGCTTTATGCATCCTTCACATAAGCCATTGTCCACTTCATTCATGTAACCGTCTCTTTTTACCAAGTAACACATGACAATGACCGTTAATTTAAAACAAATGTATTTATACCTCAGATATATGTTTGTTTTGTTTTATTGTAAATGTTAAGCTCTATTACGAAAATGCTTTATCTTTTTTATTAATATTATTTCTGTACAGTTTAATTAAAGTGCACTATTAAATGTATTAAAGTAAACTTTTTTTTGTCATATTTGTGATGTAATATCGAGTGTAGCGGGAGGCCGCACTACACATAATTCCTCGTAATCGCGTCAGCAATTTGTTTGCCTGTTCTGATCCAGAAATGGATTACTGTTATCGCCACATTCAAATATGCCAGTTAAGCCTGATTGTGCCAGCGAGGAGCTGAGGGGTGGCGGGTACCAACAGCTGCTTTTCTAGATGTTGTTCTCAATTGCCTCTTATGTAACATTTTTCTACAGTACTTTCATATTGCACAATGGTTCATTGTAGCACAGCTGCTCCAAAGCCAGCGGCCTGGATGAGGGCACATGTAACATGACTTGATAGATGACAGACCTCCATCACGGCTGAACTGTCCTCATCTGGATCAACACCCAGTTCTTCACGCCGACAAGTGCACCTCCTGCATGTGCTTCAGTTCTGTCATGGAGCAGCACATGAGATTCCCTGCAAAATCTGTTGCGGGAAGTTTTGGCCCAATGGCAGGGATAAGAAGGTCTTCAGTGATACTAGTCACCTAGTGGTGTTTTGTAGGTATTGCTCTCTCTTCATATCTGAATAGAAAATATCTTACCAACATTTATATATTGCAGGCGTTTTACACTTGTGACACTCACCAAACCATCAAACCACTTCCGGATGCGGTGATGTGGTCCAACCCGCCCATGAAGCTTTTTACATCATCATTTCCAAATCTTGGTCATATGAAGCTCATTCACTCAGTTGCGACCAGGAGGCTTGTACTAATCTTAAATATATTGTACATTGAACTTGGAAGTGATTACCGCAGACACATGGAATCAAGTACCTCAAAAATTCTGAAACTTTATAGTGACCTAGTCCAGACAAGAACCGGAGTGAACATTGTTTTCACAGTGGTGAGAAATGAGATCCAATTTTCCAATTTGTACAGATTGCTTTCTTTGTAGTCCAAAGGTAAAAAGGGACAATATGGCCATTTTGAAAGAAATGTTTTCTTATTAATGAACAGTTAAGCTTGCCCACCCTTCGGATGTAACCGAAGCGAAAAGTGGTTGACGATGACATCCAAACTGAAAGTTTCTTTGTAGTCCAAAGGTAAAAAGGGACAATATGGCCATTTTGAAAGAAATGTTTTCTTATCAATGAACAGTTAAGCTTGCCCACCCTTCGGATGTAACCAAAGCGAAAAGTGGTTGACAATGACATCCAAACTGAAAGGAACACCAGGTTAAAGGTCAAAATTTGTTTGACTTTCAAACCTTATCCTTCTACAAATGTTACATTGAACAAATACTTGACTTTTTTTTGACGTTCTATTGTACTGAAGAAAGGTTATCAAAACAACTTGGTTGGAGGTATTTATACAAGTAGGGAAAATCAGTTTTCATTTTGTTACATAAGGATGATAAAAGGTGTACTTTGAACACAACGTACCAAGATGTCAAGCGCAGCCTGCTGCTGTCTTTTAACCAGCATAACAACTTGGACCATTTATTGAAAAAGTGAGTTCCAAGTGTGACAGCTGTACTATAGCAAGTAACGACTTGACTGACAATTCTGCATTTGGGTTACGTGCCGGTACACTCGTTCCCTTGCTCACACTTGGCCAAAAAGAGCTGGCGAGAACTCAAAGCCTCCAGAATCCCAGTTTTGAGGGAATCTTTTTCATGTATCTCATTAGCAAACCAGCATCGCCATCATCACGTCATCCTGAAGCACACACGCTCTCTCAGTGCGGTGGTTTGTGCAACCCAGCCACGGCAAAGAGATTATACAGGACTAGATAAAGCTGACCCTGAGTCAGCATGCATTCCTGCACACTTGCCTGAGATTCAGCCACCGGAGAATTCCCACATTGATAAATGAGCAGAATTGTGTAAGTGCACGCTTGCCTCTGACTGAACGTTTCTGGCCAGAATTGCTGCACAAAAAGTTTTTTGTGCACCAGCCTCCCCAGTTGGGCAGCCATACTGGTTAAATCATTAGATACACCCAGCAAATTGAACAGAATTGATCCGGAGTTGCCCCAACACCAACATGATGCTCCGCACGCTCAACAGAAAGTGCTCCAAAGTCAAAAGGAAGTCACCCAACAGGAAGACACCAGAAAGACACCCCAAAACATCAAAAAGTTTTCCGGAATGTAAAAAAGTGTCCTAGAATTGCCCCAAAATTAACAAGATGTGATGCAAATTGAACAGGTAGTGACCCCAAGGTGTCACAACAGGGCATTGGCCTGTCATTTTTATTGGATCATATATGTTTCCAGAAACTATTACAAGAGATAAACTCGAGCTGGACGATGTTGCCTGATGATAGAATCCAATTTATTTACTTATTTATTTATTTTGCACATTTCAAATATTCCCAATTTTTCGCCGAAAAGAAAGTAGGAGCTTCTTCAAAGGTGTCATTTGACTTTTTAACTTCTCTTTAGTCTATATACTTTATTATAACAGATGGTGTAGAATCAGAGATCACTCTTGAGTCCACATATTTTCTTTATGCACTCATGCAGATGATCATACTGTGCATAGCATTCCATCACGTCATGTAAGGAGAGCAGCGTTTGCCCGTTGGCTTCTTTACCACCATGAACAGTTTGAGAAACTATGTCTGGAAAGAAGAATTCAACATGCGTGCCAAATATCTGACACACACTGTGGGTCACATATTTGATTGGTGCTGTGCTTGTACTTGTGTTGAGGCAACACTAGTGAGATACAGTATGTTATTGTAATAATGGATTAGATTTGGAGTACAGTCAACGCATTTAGTTGTGCAGCTTTTTGTACTTGTATGTAAGTCCCTGTGTGTTCACACGTTTCCCAGGTCGCAAGACACAGTGTTCATATCTGAGTTTCCCAATGTTTTGTGATAAGGCACATATTTTTCGTTTGAAAAAGCACTCCATCATTTTGTATCAACTTGAATTTCCGGTTCGATATCATTGTTGCCGTTGAAAAACTACAATTGTGATTGTATAGACAAGTTTATTCCTCGTTAGTATAGTGGACAGTATCTCCGCCTGTCACGCGGAAGACCGGGGTTCGATTCCCCGACGGGGAGGCTATGTATTTTTTTGTCCTCTTGAATCTTCCTCGAATTTCCCCGTTGTTAGCGTCGATACATTGAAAAACTACAATAATGGCGACCTGCTCTGACCCGCTATGTCCTCCCTAGTACAGTCGCCTGTCACGCGGAGGATATGTGTTCGATACTCCGGCGGGGAGCTTGTTTGTTCTCGGCTGCTTTATTACCGATTTAAGGTTCCTATTTGAGGCTACCAATCAATTTACAGAAGACTTACAATTGCTGCGACGGCAGAAATATCTCCTCGTTAGTATAGTGGACAGTATCTCCGCCTGTCACGCGGAAGACCGGGGTTCGATTCCCCGACGGGGAGTTTGATCACATTTGTTTACCTTTTAACGACTTCAATTTCCTGCTCAATGTAACTGATTCAGCTGAACAAATGTGACAAGTGCTACATGAGGACATCAACTCCTCGTTAGTATAGTGGACAGTATCTCCGCCTGTCACGCGGAAGACCGGGGTTCGATTCCCCGACGGGGAGGATGCAATATCTTTTGTCTGCTTTAAACCAGTCAATTTCCTGTTAGATGCTATTGATACATTTGAAGAACAACGACAATGACTGGGACATAATGCCAACTCTCCGTTAATGTAGTATTCCCTCGTAAAAAAAAAAAAAAAAAACGTTTTTTTTTCATTTAATTAGTTAAAAAGTGATATCTAATTGTTCACTTGTCAAATAAGTGAAACTCATTTTGCTCAAGACCTCCATCCAGTGAAGCGTTATCCCTGTAAAGCCTGAGTCTGAGTCCAAGGCTACTTAATGTTTTTTTTTTTTTTTTTAATTTAACAAGACACAAAACACACAAACTGTATTGTGGTGTCTACTGCCACCCACTGGTCATTATTTGTCTATGCTGTATCCAGTACTGGTATTGTAAACAGCTATTAGGAAAAAAAGAGACACTATTCTGTTGCTTCAATTTCCTGTAGACTTTAAATGCCTAGTATTTTAAAGATAACAACATCATTTTTCAATCTTTTTTTTTTCTCTATGGCTCTATTTCTATCAACTGTGGTGAAGAAGAGTAAGCATGCTAGTTGACATGTTGGAGTTTGAGTCGCACTAAACTGGAGAAATTACGGTCACGTTACAGTTTACATGTTTACTAGTAAGGGCCAAATGTCCACTGGTTACACAAGTTAGGTTTTTTTCCCCTTAGTAATTAACTTTTCAGGTTAAAAACTGATCACTGGTTAACTAGCAAGGCTTAACATGTCCATTAGTAAAACTAGATGGGATCTTCCAAACTTTAATGGCTGACTAGTGAGGCTCAAAGTGTTAACGACTTCATGAGTAAGTGTGAAAAGATCCAATCGTTACACTCGTTGGTCACATTTTGACATCACTTGTTAACTAGTGAAACACATGTTTTCTTTCTAGTAAACTACTTGACTCCAGAGTTACTCACTAGTTTACTAGTGAAACTGAAGTTTATTAAACTATTAACTACTGGGAGACACTTTATCTCACAAGTCAGACCCAGAGATGGACTTGTGTAAGTTTTGACCGAACATCCTGCAAGTGCAGCTTCTTTATTTTTAAAACCAGTTGACCCTTAAGACACTAGTGAGTCCTAGTGCACATTTTTTAAACATACTCATTCAAAGTCACTACACGTTCAGTGTTGATTTACACATTAACTGGTTAACATATTGAGCCTCACTAGCTAGCTTGTAAGGTGAAAAATGGATTGGAAGTAGTCAAGCAGTCGTGTTTTTGAGAATGTGGGAGGACACCGAAGTACCCAGAGAAAACCCATTCAGGCATGAGGAGAACATGCAAAACTCCACACAGGAAGGCTTGAACTATAATCAAACCCTCCACCTCTGCTCTGTGAGGTGGATATGCTAACCAATTTTCTAACGCACAGCCCCCGGCAAAATGTTCTTTAAGTGTTCAGTATGTCTTCAGTGCATTTGGATGTGATACCCACTAATTATAGTGGTCTGGGAGCTTTGACAGGGGATGCTGTTGTGTACCTTACACTGAACAGATGTCTCTGTACGACTTCGTTTTTCGAAAGAGGTCTCCACATGACTTCTTTTCATCTGTGAAGCCCTTTGAGACTTCGGTGATTTAGGGCTATACAAATCAAATTTGATTGATTGATTGTGTGTGTTATTTATTCTGACGAGTTTTGAGAGCGTTGCTTTTATTTATTTATTTATTTATTTATTTTTAATGCTAAACCCAATCGGTATTCTTTATGAAATAAAGAGTATTCCCTTTGGTCAATGGGAGGCAGTAGAAGACCATATTTCAGCCTGGAATGCTGTAACTGCTGGAGTGAAACGTTGAGCACAACTTCTTGTGATAGCCAGAGAGTTGCCTTTGATCCCACAATTGTTAATTATATCTATCTATCTATCTATCTATCTATCTATCTATCTATCTATCTATCTATCTATCTATCTATCTATCTATCTATCTATCTATCTATATCTATATCTATATATATATATATATATATATATATATATATATATATATATATATATATATAGTTACACACACACACACACATACTGATCCGGTCACTGATTTCACACTGATTTTGAAATAGGTCATGCTGTCAAATCTGATCTCCAACGGTAAATCATGCCAAGACATAAAAAGAAAGCAACACATGGCAATAAAATCAAAAACACTATATAGCACAAATGACACAATATCACTACACTGTGTACATCAAGTTTTTTTGGTTTGTTTCCAACATCATGCGTTTTTAAACAGTATTGATAGGTTATTATAATTTCGTGACAAGTCAACATTACTTAGATTCAGTTACATCTCAGTAATTTTTTTAACAATATTATGTATATTGAGAGACACTTTTTTCATAGTTTTTGCAGAGTTCTCTTGGCGAAGTAGGTTACTGTGCTTTTCATCTCTGTTGGTTGTACAAGAGAACACAAATGCATTCACTTTATTAGATTGTGCCAGTGTGAAGGAACGTTGAACTCCTAATTCCTCGACGTCCTTTTACGCAGTTATGAAACTTGACTGGCGAGGTTTTGTAACCCGGCCGCGCCAGCCAATCACGGGCGAGCTTCTGCTCACATGACTTGAGTTTTATGTAACCTATGAGTTATACACAGCGAAAGTCAGTGGAGCACTCACCAAAGAAGAGATGATTAGTCACGTATACCGAAGAAAACACCTTTTACTCCTAACACTTGTTTAAATCAATATGTCGCTCCAGCAGCCAGTTGAGGAAGCGACGGGGGAGAGGAGCGCTTTCTTTATCGGCGCTGGAAAAGGCGACGTCTCCGAGCAGAAGGGGGAGGACCACCATCAGCTCATCCTTCTAAAAGCCAACGCTTTGGCTTCGGAAAACTCCCTAAAAGAGGCCATTTACTGGTTCTCAGTGGCACTGCGCTACGGGCCCATGAGGCCAGAACAACTAAGCACTTTTGTGGACTGTATAGTGCGGAACCTGAAGAAAAATGCCGCCCGTGGCACTGACTTGAGGTGTAAGCAGGACTCTGAGGAGCAGGATAGCCGCTGGGATGCAGTGTTCGATTGTCCCAGTTGTCATCGATTTTTAGGGGAACCTGTGACGTTAGCGTGCGGACACACGTTCTGCAAGAGGTGTTTGCAACGAGGCCTGCTCTCCAAGTGCAAGTTATGCCACGAAGCGGTCAGACCCGAAGGCAAGCCCAATGTGATTTTGTGCGGACTCTTAGCGAAATGGTTCCCCGACGAGATGAAAAGGTATAAAAGACTAAGCGAATTGGATGAACTGTGTAGGCACAAACGCTATCTCGACGTCGTGATGCAAGCGAGTGATTTAATCCAAGCAGGTGAGTTATTGTATGCTTATTCAACCAGAGGTATGGTGACAGCGGATGTGTGTTAATGTGTTTCCTGGTATCGAGCGTCGAAGTTAGATTTACTTAAACCCCTCTTGAGCGGTTTGGCCCGCTACTGGGATACGCTAGCCTGTCCGCCATATTGAATGTGGCAGATGTGCCTCGTAACTTACTGAAAGCGACATTCATAATCCTTCTCAATCACTTCCACAGTCTCAATGTATTAAGTCAACTAAAGTGTCACATAAACCAAAAGCTATAAAACCATTGAGCAAGAGAGCACATCAGTAAAAGGGCTTCATTTTCTTGTTCAGCACGGGGTTATCGCTAGTTACCATAGCGACGCGATCTATTGCCCCCACCGAGCTGTGGAGTTGAGTTTATGAAATGTTTACGCACTGCGCATGCGCGTCGGGGTCAGCTTGTGTAAATCAGGTCGTCGTGACTCCTTGCAGGTTTTGTAACTTACAGTGGGGTGGGCTTAATGGTTATATGTGCTGCAGTGCAACCAATAGCTATGAGGCATTGAAAATGGTCATATGCATCAGTTGTGAGTAATGATTAGGACTCTTTAGTATTGTGTAACTTGACAACCTTGTGAAAAAAGGGGAAATGTGGCTACTTAATTCTGTAAGCAGTGAAAGTAGCAGGGAACGCATTTGGACGTGATACCATTGTTTTGTCCTACACAGCTTTGACGTTTTTCTTGGTCAATTGAGTAAAGGTTGTCAAACCAGCGGTGTTTGACATCACGCAAACAGTCATCTTCAATTGTACGCATTTCAGAAAGATTCCACTTGAACATATCCTATTTACAATTTACACCTCAGATGCTACTCCCCCCAAAGAAATGGCCATATGTGTGCATGGATGTGTTCCTAAACCTCCATGCATTTCTAAAAAGAAGAGGCTGCACAATTGACTGGTTGACAATCCAACCCAATGTACATGTAGGGAAAGATTTGTTAACACTTTCACACCCTTACTAAGTGGTAACTAAACCTATACTGGTTGTTTTGAAGTCATGCAAGTGTACCATTACACCAGGTGTAAACCCTGTACCATGCAAGCGTGCCATTACACCAGGTGTAACACAACAAGAGGAAACCTTCTTCCTAGAGAGCTGCATACCTGCATGATTTTAATGTCTCTTACCTACATCTCACCTGATTCAAATGCAGTAATCCGCTGATCAGCAAACTCTGCAAAAGCCTGATAACGATCCGGTGTGTTATAGCAGCAAGACATCGAATACATGCAGGACAGCGGCTCATAAAACCAGTTGCCTACCCGTGCACTACACCATCATTATTTGTCATTACCTCAGGACATTACTTAAATAATTTTTGAAATTGAGTTGTGTGTGTGGTCGGAGAACATTCTAAAGGAATGACAAATATGATGCAAGATCAAAAATTCCATATACACAATTACGTGAGTTAATCATTTTTAATTTTGTGTGTATAATGAACATATGTGGGGTGAATGTTTTAGGAGATTTTTGGTTTTAGAATTGCATTGGGACCATGTGAAATGCATCCACCATATATTAGGGAGGTACAATGATTATCAAACCCATAACTGTCGACACGATCGATGATGGTAAAAGCCGCCTCAAAGTCGTTGTTCTAGCTAGTGTAATTGTAGGAGTCCAGGCCTTTGGTGAGGCATGGCCTCCCTCCTTGACTTAGTAATCAACACGCTTAAGTATTCCCGGTGCCGTTTATTTAACCAGTGACCTAGGCTGTGCCCAAATTTCATCATTTGAACCAGCTATAGTCTGTCCATCCACCTATCTATACATCCATGCATCCATCCATACTTTCGCAATGGCCGCCTCCATTTTCTCCAACTTAACATGTGACTGTTGTTACCTATCATGCACTTAACAAAGAAGGGCTGATTTGGTTTTGACAAAAGCTTGTTTGGTTCGCTGCCAATAGATGTCTGCCGTCACTGGGTTATGCAACATGTTTTTTCCTATCATGACACAGACAGTAAAACTATAGTGACAGTTGCACAATGTTTCTTGATAATCTTGATTATAGGAATACTAAAAATGATTTCTCCTTCCTCTTTGTTTTTTCTCAATGGTCTTTGAAGAACCCGAATTTGCAGAGGATGTGCGACTTGCAAGAGCAGAAGCGTATATGTCTCTAAAGGAGTTTGATCTGGCTTTGAAAGACATTGAGTTTTGTCTTGCATCTCGCTGTTCTGCTGAGGTAGGCCAGTTTCCTGTTCGTTAAAAACGGAAAAATCCTTAAAAGTGAAATGTCCCTATTATTTGATCTCATTGAGAGGCCACAGGATTGGCACTATTGTTTGAGCATATTACCATATGTATACTGTGCTAAACGGTTTTCAAAGAAATTCTTACAGTCTGTTTTTAATTATTATACTGTGCATGGTGTATCAAATAAAAAAAAGATTCATAATTTACTGTAGGTCTCTGGGGTTGCCATGTCAAAACTCCAAGCCTCCCATCAGCATATGGAACTCTCACTGATATTGTATTACAATTATATATATACAGTGGTAACTCTGTCAGCTGCTCAGACATGTTACACGAGTTCTTCCTTAAGCTTGAGAAATCATTTGTTTCACCCTATTTCGAATATTGGCTCTATATAAATATACTCACTGACTAGCAACCTGCTAAGTTGTGTTATGTCTATGTAGGCTTTGTATAGGAAAGCCATGGTGCTTCATAAGATGGGTGAAGTGGATGAGTCTCTTCAAATCTTCCTCAACTGCCTTGCTGTGGACGATGACTTCCCCAGCGCAAAGAGACAGGTAGAAAAGGTGAGTTCACTAAAAAATAATGGTGGAAAATTGTCTGCATCACAATATGTGGCCACGTGTTTGTGGAAGAAGGAATCTAGGTCAAATTTTATGCCTTTTATAAGGCACGAAGATATTAGGTAATCACATTTGCAATATTATTAATGAAAAAAAGACAAATAATAGCATAGCACAACATATCCAAGCACAGCAAATCACAACAATATAGACAGTGCAATTACATAAGTAAACAAAGATGCAGTTTCTTGTTTGGTTTGTAAGATCAGAAAAAACTAGGGCATCTTTTTAGGGGTGGGGGGACAAAATGTTTGCAAATGCTTATTTTGATTCAACACAAAGATAGTAGGTGTTGCTATATGTAGGATTACATAAATAGAAGAATATATACTCGTGAGTGGCTCAAATACAGAACATTTGAACACATTTGAATTACAATTGGTCTCTAAACAATTGCTTATCAAAAATAGTTATTAGTCAAACTGATAATCGATTAGTTATTGATTCATTGATGAATCATTGCAGTTCTAGTTATATTGTTGTTGTTGTCACTATTGTTATTACACCATTGCAACTTAAATTTTTTAGTCAACTGGATAAGTGAACATGCATTACAAGAGAAGCATGGCAGGTATAATTTAGGCTTGGGTGTGACCTACAAGGTGGCCTGCAGCTATCAAAGTTCCAGGGCAGCCAAGTCACTAACTAAATAAGCAAAGGTGTGGCATTCTCTTCTGATTTTCGTATTGTTGCCAGATGTCCTGTCTTATGTAGGTCAAAAAGTTAATCTCTTGTGGTAAAACATGCCTGATTAGAATGCATAAACAAATAAGTAGTTAAATTATACATTGTAAGCAGTAAATTTACATTAAATGTACATTATAAAACAAATAGTAGGCAATAGTTGGAGACTAGTTGTACAATTACTTAAGAAATAAACTGATCAACAAATGACAAATTCACTTGACCCACCAGTTGTGTCATCTTGCTGTTGCATGTGAGAAAAGTCAGGTCTTGTGACTTCAAGTAACAAGGTTAGCTCCACTGAACAAAACCAGCACTGTCGCAGTTATGCAAGAAGCACACAGTTGTCTCATTGTATACTGTTCAACCTGCGTTTTCACGCCACCTTTATATGTTCACGATATTTTGCTATAGAACTGCTACTGTTGCATAATCTTTGTACATAATTATTCATGTTTGTTGTGCGAACTCCTTTAGACTGCCGCAATAGTATCAAAGCTTATGTACATGGTGATAGCATATCTTTTTCTCTGGTTTCGTAAACCACCCATCCAACTGTCACTTGTGCACATCAATTTCTGCAATTCTTCAGACCTACATGATTGATATGCTATATGCTATATTTTGAACAGATTTTGTGTGACCTGCTCTCTTCGGCCAATGACAACGTCAAGGTTGGCCTGAGGGAAACGGCACAGAACACGTCGCCTCACTTGCGCAGTAAAACACTTGCGGCCAACGCCCAAGACAGGTCACATCTTCCAATCCAGAGACAAAGCCAACACCAAGTCCGCGCTGTGTCAGCACATCAGCGAACAGACAAGCAAGAGGTCAGATAAGGCACCCATTTTAATCATTTAAACCACTTTGCACAGTTTTCGTCGAGGTCGCGTGCGTTCGCTTGAACCGTCCACTTTGTGCCACAGAAACGCTGGGAGAGTCTTGAGCGTCCCGGTCTGAGCAGAGCTCAGTCCCTGCGATGTCATGGCCCCAGTAACGGCGAGCAAGGTCTGAAAAGGGTCAGCTCCGCTCCACAGCTTGGGGATCAGGAGAAGGCCAGTTTGCTGAAGAGGAAGTTGTCCGTTTCTGATGTCGAGTCTTGCATCGTGGCTAGTGGAAGTAGCAAGTACAAAAAGCAAGGTATTTCACAGCACTGTTCACCCACTCTTGCTTTTCTAATGTAATTGCCAACTGTTTTATTTTTACTAAGAATCATGTGAATATTCGAGTTTGATCAACAAGATGTTCTCTTGTTTGCTCCATTCAAGGTGTGAAAAACTCAAAAAAAACAACAGCCAAAGCTAACATTTACAAAAGTGTTCTTGAGGATCTCATTGATGCCAATGATCTTGAGTGCTCTCTCTGCATGAGGTAAGCCTACCTGTACACTCTTTAGAATATGATTAGAGATGTTTGATGCAACCTTTTCAGTACAATACAAGTATGTACTCAACTTCTGAGTAGTCACCCATTCCAGTACCAAGCACCGATACCACTCATACTTTACAATCCCCGACCACCAACAAATATAGCATATATCATTTAAATGAAAAACCTACTTTTCCAATATAGCATTTTCCTTAAAATTTCATTAGATGCATGGCAATTTCCCCTTTTTCTAAATTGTACTTTGTGTTTTAAGGGTTAGGGTCAACCCTAACCCTAACCTTAACCCTAACCCTTAAACATAGCCAAAGTTCTAATGCACATTCCAAGTAACCTCATGATCCTTCGCCTCAAAGACACCATAGTATATTTAAATCCCCGATTACTTTTTTTTTTACCTTCATTACTTTACAACTTGTGTGTTTTTATTTGATAAACAAAAATAAAATAAAAACATAAAATCAATTAAAATGACCAAAGTGGATTCCATCTATAAAGAGGGCAAATGTAACTTATGAGCTTTCGACATTACTTAGGATGACCGTGAATAGTGAAGTTGCTCTATAGAGCATTCACAACATTTCCATAAAGCAAGAAACTAGAAGCTATTTGTAGATAGGTATCAGTAGTTTAAATCAACTTTAAGAAAAAGTAATAACAGACATTTTTATTTCTTTTAAATAACTTCTGATCCCTGGTAAAATTCAAGACAGAACTTCAAAAGGCACATTTTCTCCTTTTATTTATAGATGTTTATAGATGAAGACTTGAGGCTTATCTCATTGTTTTCTAAGAGGACACAGTGACAGCGGCGCTGGCGTGTTTGTGTTAGTACATCGCTGTCGTGCTCCCATGGTAAACAAGTTCGACTTTGTACACCGAACATGTGCCAACAAGAGCTCCCAGGCTTTTCAATGTTTTAGTCTCGCCCTTAACGCCATTTCAACACTATGCTAAGCTGTTGTTGTTGGGGGAATTTGGAACTTCCCGATGTAAGAAAACATGCGCTGGAACTAAAATGACCAAATAATGTGTATAATAAATTAAAAAATAAATATTGAATAAAAACACTGTCAACTAATTTACATAAGCGATGCTGACTTTTTGTGGCAGCCCTATGTAATAGACCGCACCTCATTTTGTATTTTTTACTAAATGGTCTCTCTGTGTACAGTGCGCATGTGCTCAGACAGTTAAAGTATTGTGACTGCTAAAATGATAGTTTCAGTCTCCAGGATTGAGCATGGTACAAAACATATTAAGTGGCACAAAAAAAAACAGAAAAAAAATGCAGGAAGAGCACATGGATAAGTGAAATAAAACTCATTTAATCTTTAAATAAAATATACAGTTATTTAGCATGAACTTCACAAAGGTCACTTAAAGTACAGCTCGGGTGGGACCTTTAGGGGCACAAACAATTTTGCTCATGAAATTAGACATTGTGTAAGAAATGTAATCCAACTATGACCAAAAAAGTCACTTTGCCTTGGTTCTGTCCAATCCAGGTTATTTTACGAGCCGGTGACAACGCCGTGTGGCCACACCTTTTGTAAAAGCTGTCTGGAACGCTGTTTGGACCATACGCCACATTGCCCTCTGTGCAAAGAGAGCTTAAAAGAGGTAAGGGACCTCACAGGGTGACTGCCCATTTTGTCCATTAAGGCGTTCATTGTAGGAGTAATCATAACCCTCTCTTTAACAGTATCTTGCAAGCCGAAAGTACATCGTGACAAGCTTGCTGGATGTGCTGATCAAACAGTATTTTGGCCAAGAGTATGAGGAGAGATCCAAAACTCATCTGGAGGAAACCAGAGAGCTTTCTGAGTGAGTTAGCAAAGGCTTTCCATGCTTTAAGTTTGTCTCAGAGGAAAGTTCTAAAAATGATGTGTTCTTGTGTCCTGGATGCAGCTTGACAAAGAACGTGCCTATCTTCGTGTGTACCATGGCGTACCCCACGGTGCCTTGCCCGCTGCATGTTTTCGAGCCACGTTATCGCCTCATGATCCGTCGCTGCATGGACACGGGCACGCGGCAGTTCGGGATGTGTATTAATGACCCCCATAAAGGGTAAGCTTACAGACACAAAAGGTGCTTTGGGGTTTTGTGCTCACAGCAGTTTTAGAAGACTTACAAACTAGGTTGACTGGGACACAATTAATCTCGCTCTTTAACTATTTGTATCCAGTCTTTAGTTACATAAGAAGCTACAATGCCAAACATATTTACAAAATTGAAAGTTTGGCATCCACCTTGGCAGGTTTGTCGACTACGGTTGTATGCTCATCATCCGGAGTGTGCACTTCCTGCCTGATGGTAGATCCGTGGTGGACACCGTTGGAGGGAAACGCTTCAGAGTCCTGTCCCGAGGAATGAAGGATGGTTACAGTATCGCTGACATTGAGCATTTGGAAGACACTCGGGTACAAATTGTTTCCTGAAATGTTGCATTCTCTTACTGTAATTGTGTTATTTCTTTCATATGGCACCACAGAGAATCCAACATTTACCGGTGTGTTCAATATTGGTTTTTAGGTCGAGGACAGAGAAGATTTGGCGAGCCTACAAAAGCTCCACGATGCTGTATACAATCAGGCCCGTGTCTGGTTCCAGAACCTCAAGATCCGCTTCCACAACCAAATCCTCCAGCACTTTGGACCGATGCCTGAGAGGGAAGCCGACATACAGGTACATTTTGCTTGCATGCTTGCATCCTTGCATCCGCGGCGCATAATTTTTGCCATGGGACACATAACGTCTTTTTGTAGGAATTTTGTGAAACACTTGGTTCACACATGGCAATGCCAACCTACACTCTTTGGCTGCCTTAGCCAATCACGTTATCACGTTCACTTCTTTCTTTGTCGGTTTGAGTTACCACTGTAAATTACCGCAGCTATGCTTATGCTACTTTCACGTAGCGTTTCTGATATCGTTTTAGGTAGGACGCTAGCAGTATATCAAACTAAAGTGTGGGTCAAGAGGGCAAACCAATCAAACTTTCCCGCCCATCCAAACATAAAACGTTTGTCAAACATGCAACGGCTGTTTGGGATTTTTTCGTCTTTCGAAAACAAGACTCATTGACATGAAATGACAGAATCCACGTTGTGCTATTTGTTAATACACATAATAGTTGAACGATTGATTTGAAATAAACTACTATCACTCAATGGCAGTTAATTTCAAATCAATCATCTTTCAAAATATCTTTTTGCATTTATCCTATAAACAAAACTGTTTATATAATTTACAAAAATTGCTATTTACCAAAAGGTTTTTAATGTATACATTTTAGAGCTGTCATTTCAATACCGTGATATTTTTGTTCAAGGTTATCTTAACATCAGATTCTGAAGTTCAGAAAAAATAATTCCATAATATGATAGTATTGTGAATGATAATTCTCCCGATATGCTCAGAGATGTTTGCACATACAATGTAGAAGCTCACTTGAAAAGGTTTATTTTCATCTCTTGTTTGTCATAAATGCACTGAGAAATATTTATAATTTTCATTTGGGCAACATTTTTTTTTTAAATTTTTGTTTAATCTTATTGCACAATGTAAATGTTATACAATTTATAGCTAACTTCAAAGAGTGGAGGTTGTCTACATGTTATTTTTGGGGAAAAGGGTGTGTTTCTTGCAAATCAAAACTAAGAAAAAAAGACACTCCTTTTTTATTCTGTCTTGCAAAGCAGACTGAAGTTGTGTGATGATTCTTTGCACGTCAATTGATTGAAGCAGGGATCCATTTTGCTTGAATTAAATCATTTTGAATCAAAAATTGATTCTGAATTGAATCAGACACCCCTAAATCAAAATCAAACCGTGACAAAGATTCCCACTCCTGATTTTGTCCTTTCAGTGCGAGATTTTCAGGACTCCATGATTTTCTGTCGGGCCCCATAGTTTTATAGTATCGCTAGTCCCAGGGACACAACACTTTCCTGAGGTAAAATGAGCACTGCTCCTTGTCTTTGTTCTAAGACAGGTTCTAGCCAATGACTTCATTAATTATTCAGTTCAGTGTGGACTCTCAGAACATGAACACAGTTTTTCCCAGCTCTGGTACAGCTTCTAAGTTACGCCTTCATTAACTCCTTTTAATAACAGGGAATTCTGTATATTTCAGACCCTTGTGTGAAAGTTGAGTCTCCTTAATATAGAAAATCATTCTATCGCATCAACACGTACGCTAAGGAAAACATAGCTCTGCTTGAGCAACCTCCCCACTCACTTGATCCGGTTCTTATTGATTTTCACCAAGGAGACCTGTTGTAAAAACAGGAATGATTCCACTGTGGATGACCATGACTTGGATGATTGGAAATCAACAAAGACATATCCCGTTGATAAATGCCTCCCAAAATGCACACATATATCAAACTGTGTGTGATCAAATGTCATATGATGGAGTCAAGCAAATCTGATGTTTGGGATTGCTCGTTCGGAAAGATCCATGACCAATAGGGTGCTCTTCTGACAGCATGATATGGTCGTTCATAGCAGTCGTTTTGCCACGAATGGATCCCTCAGTGAGCAGCCAAACAACCCAGACAAAGATAGAAGTAGAAAACTTTATGACTATTATTATGCTTTTGCAGCTTTAAATAACAATATCAAGTAGTACAACTTTTATGAATTCTTTTGATATTAGTGGGCTGACAAAGCATATATTAATAAAGACAATTATTCAACAGGATTTTACTTGTTTACCAAAAGTTAAAAAAAAGATGAGAAACAGGTTTTATTTATTTATTTATTCAGTTGTAATAAATAATATATTAGAATAAAGCTTGGTGCAACTAAAATGTGCCCATCTCAACTCCTCATGTTTGTGTGTTATTGTATGATTTTTTTCCCTGTCCTTTGTGTTTTCGCAGGTATGTTTTTGGCACAATACTGCATATTAAAAGTACAGCAAATAATATACCTCACGATTAAACTTTGGTCCACACGATTAAACTTTGTTAGTTTCTTCACTGCTCTCCATTGCTCTTCTACCCACATGTTAATCCCCACCAAAAACATATTGTTCACTTTTCTCTTAAGTTATCAGCATGTGCCTACTTTCAATTGCTTCAGAATTTTATTAATTGATAGGACAGGAATACAAATTCAACTTAACATAATTCACCTTTAACTGAACACCGACACAGGTGGAAAAAAAAATAACAGAAAATAACAAGCAGGTCACAAATAAGGCTCTTGCCGTATTAGAAAACCTGACATATATTTGACACAAGTCAATTGGGGAAGTCTGACGTTACTGTGGACTAAACAGCCTTTGAGACGCATAATAGCACATTGTGGTTGTTGTGTGTGCTCCTTACGCCAAAGAGGATTACAGCTCAGCTCCTGCGCCGACCTGAGGGGCGGAGCCGTTTGACAGCATTGGCTCAAGAGCTTTAATGGGTGCTTCATAGCTAATCCCACCGCTACGGTTGCATCACAAGTGTCATGTAGAGAATCCCCTTGTAGACATGGTAGATGTGAGAGGATTCTGTTGTTGCAGTCAAGTAGCGCTATGATCACATTCATGATTGATAGCAATAGCCTAATGAATGCTTTTTGCTCATGTTCATTTTTGCTTCGGTGATTAGTCATGTCCCTTTTGAATGCACTGTACTGGCTTGGCATCTTGTCATTTCTGGCCTTGTAGCCATAAGTACATGGGTACGAGGCTAGAAATAACTAGATTACACACACATGCTAACATTATCTTGCCCTAATTCCATATGCTTGTTTCTGTAGTGTTAGCTGAGAATATTGTTTGAAAAGAAAGCGATCAGAGCAAATACTTTTTCCAATTATATAGTATGTGTTTTAAGTCATATTAATATTTCTCAAGATTTTTTTTTCTTTTTGTAATCTATACAACAAATGGGTTTCTGGACCGTAACCTTTTTACTGTATTTATTTATTTATATTGAATACCTGGGAGCACAGTGGCCCCTAACCTGAAATTCTATGGCTGCACATAAGCAGTTGAGAATGATAGTTGCACTCAAATCTTGCCTCAAATTTTAGGATCAGTCAGGAGCCCTGACTAATATAATTTTGAAAAATAACATTTATCACTGTGTGTTGTGAATCTGCGTAGTTTCATGTTGAAAGAACTACTAAAATAAATGTGAGTTTTTGATAATGTTGTAGTTTATTGAGCTGTACGCTCTGTGCAGTATGCTGTCATTCCCACTTTGTTGAAAAAGGAAACGATAATAAGTGCTCCTTATAGGATTTTTTTCTACTGCTGTTTTATGGTCAGTTATGTTGATTTGTGGATTAATGACAGAGCATGTCAGTAACTAGAATGCAACTTCGTTCTAGGCCACTCCTAATGGTCCCGCGTGCTGCTGGTGGCTGCTGGCCGTGCTGCCCATCGACCCCCGCTATCAACTGTCCGTCCTCTCCATGACTAGCCTGAGAGAACGCCTGGTGAAGATCCAGCACATCCTCACCTATCTGCAGAGCATCCCCAACAGTTAAGATCTTCCTTCCTCTTCTCGCCTCCACAACATTGCCCGCTGGACGCCGTAAACAACAAGATCGGATCCTTCGCTTGCAAGCTTCAAACCTGCTCTGCTGAAACCATTCTTGAAATTGCAGAGATGTGGCCAAACCGCCTCAGGGATTCTTTTGGTGACGCACAAAGTTTGGTTTAATTCGAACATGAATCACCAGAGAACAAGTGGCTCCCGCCTTTCTAGAATATGCAGAGGAACTTCCTGATGTACGGCGTCATCGTCAAGATTTGCATACACAAAGAACGTAGAGGACGTTGGTTTGGGTCACATGCCACTTGTTGAAAACACAGGGGCGCCGTCAGACGCCGTTGAGCAAATCGAGAATGCTGCAAGGGTACAAGGGGAAAAAAAGGTCTACATAATACCCAAGTGCAACCAACTCCACATTGACGGTCCATGCTGTCCTGTCATAGGAGAACAATATTCAGACTGCCCACTTTGTTGTCCTCTTTTCCTTTTCACACTGTCATGTGCGCTAAACTTTCATCATCTCCCAGACTTCCTGTTGACATGTGTGTTTGCATGTGGTCCTGCTCAAATACTCATGACCAGCATTTGTCATCTTGAATTTGTTCTTGTTTAATTCTTCCTCCCACAGTGAACTATTAACTCTAAAAATGTTCAAATGTGTGTCATTTAGAATTATTTATGTATCCAGCTACTCTTCATTACCACAATATTCAGCTACTCCCACTGGATAAGTGGAATACATACAAGTATTTATATATTCTGACCTTTTTTGTCGATATTTTCAACAGGGGATATTGCAATATGAAGTCACCGAATCAATGTGTAAGCATTTGTAAGGCAGACCCTTAATATTGTTATCAATATTCAGTGCAAGCTGCGCTCTCGATACTTGGAGAGGAGAACCTGTTGCCTTATCCCATTTGACATTGATGTTTAAGGTTTATTATCAGTATCTTGTTACGATTAGATCTTTCTGGCAGTCCAAAGCACCATTGGCTCACCGTGTTGGAAAAGATGCCAATCATAGCAAATTCATGTAAATTATGTGTAAAAATGTTTTTTGAAGATCTTCCTTTTTGCTTCGGCTTTGTGTTTTAACTTAATGATTTTCAATTAAAAAAAAAAAAGCTTTTTTGTCTTACAGCCTGCTTTTCTTTTAACTTTGCATTCTTAAAGAAAATATTTCAATCTCACGATCTACTCTTGTGCGCACTTTCAATTCAGAGGTGCGGCCTATGAGCTCTTTTAAAACCAATTGCTTGTTTGTACCCATTCATTATTCGCGTTTTGTTCAAAAGTCCAATGTAGGAACCACCCAAAGATTGCACTTCCTACTTAACGCAGACACCAACACCTCTCTTTCATATGACAAACAGGCTTCACTCGATGTCATGCAGCTGCGATCCATCTTTACTCAAGTTAACGTGAAAATCTTATTTGTACTTAGGTCAACTCAGGCAACTGCAAATATTTGAACCACTGAGGATAACGTCTACCTCTCTCTCATATGACTAAAAAACACTGTTCTTAAAATCCAAAATGTTGCGACAATATTTATAATCATTTCAGAGGTTAATACTAACAGGTTGTGTTCCACAGATAAAATTGATACCTGACGTTCTGAAAATAGAAAATTGCTGGTTGTAATTCAAGATTCAACAGTTTTATTGTCATATGCATAGTAATAGTACACAATGAAATTCTTATTCTGTTCACTTCCCCAAGCAGACTACATTCCACAATTGAGCAAATAATAAAGTAGGCAATAAAACAAAAGCAAAAAAAACAAACGAACCAACAAACTAAAGCAGTAAGGGCATTAATAACGAAGCACTAATAAATGAATAGACTTACATTCTGAGCATATTACGGAGTAGATGGAGTGGAAGAAACTGTAAACATATGAGGATGATCGCGCAAAATATGTATTTCCTGCACTGTGCAGGGTTTGTAAGGTGCATGTGTGCATGCGGTAAAGTGACTGGTGATGAGGAAAATAGCGCGTGAGGGGTTTGTTCAGAATCCGGATGGCCTGTGGGTAGATGCTGTTTGCCAGCCTGGCAGGGCTGGCCCTCAGGCTCCTGTGGTGTCTGTCTGCCCAATGGCAGCAGTTCCAACAGGTTGTGTTGTAGGTGAGTATTGTCCCCGATGAGGTTGTGTGTGCTCAGCAGAACCCTGGTGTGGTAAATGTCCTGCAGTGAGGGGAAGGCTGCTCCACAGATGCACTGTGAGGTCTTGATCACACGCTGGAGAGTCGAGTCTTGTGCTGTACATTAGCCGTATCAGACGTTGATGGAGATGGAGAGGAAACTATCGGATAGAAGTGCAAGTGTAATGCCATCGCAAAACCACAAGCGGCGACATGTGTCGCGCTGCGCTTCGGTCACAAATTGAAAAGAGCACAGCTAACCATGTTGAGGTCTTTCTATTCAAACAAAGACTCGCAGACTAATTCCTGTGTTCTTCATCCCCTCCAGCAGGCTTTGTTTCTAAACAGTAAACCTCCCCAATTGTCAGTTACACTGCCTCTTCTTTGTCCACGTTACATGTTCAAAACAGAATCTTGTAGTTACACATTCAAAAGTGCAATAAGTTCCCAAGCTGTGCCAGATATGTTTCAAGAGAAACTCCCCACCATACATGGCCTGTTAAACAAAAATGACCTGCTATGCATGGTTGTTTAAAAAAAAGAAAAATGCCCTGTTGCACAAGTTCCTTTTTTGAGAAAAAGAATGCCTTGGGCTACGCGGTCGCTTAAAAAAAAGACTGTATATTGAGGTATTTATTTTAAAACACACACACACACACAAACAAAACTGTAAACTCAGCACGAATAAGTAAGTTTTAAACTACAAATCTTCATAAGCACGTTATTTCTATTTATTGAAGATCTCAAACCGAAACATTCAAGATCACACAATGAATTGACTTCTTTTTTTTTTTTTTTTTGAGGAGAGGGGGTTCTGGGTGAACTCTGGATGGCCTAAAAAATATAGGCTACCTAATAACTGCAATACAGTCGCAGCTCAAATGCAACGGACCATTTCCTCCAATTTTTTGATGAGGTCCGGAAACAACACATACTGTACGTATACCTTTTTGTGGGCAAGTACTGAAATGACGTAAGTCCTCCGTTTTGCAAATACGCTTTAATATGTACCCGCTTTAGCCACAAGGGAGCGACAATGCAGCACCAATGTCTTACTAATGCCTCATTATAACTCACATTTGCATTGACTGCTGCTTTCGCATGATCTATTTATTATTTTCATGAATGATAAACATTATAGATAGTTTCACAAGACAAAATAAAGGAAATCAAGGGCTCAGCGAGTGGCTGCAATGCCGTCCTCACCCTCCATCAGAGGTCATCGAGCAGAGAGCATCATCATAAACTCTGCAGAAGGAGACAGCAGGGGTTAATGATCACAAAGGAATGCTGCTGTACCTCATTATCAGCCCATACTGAGTTCACTCATTCACCCAAAACTTTCACAGTTTGATAGGATGACATTATCAGCACTTTAATGAACATCATAAGGGTTGAAAGAACAAAAACACATGGATCTAATTCAGGTGAGCATCATTGCATTTGTTGGGTGCTATTTTTTACACAGCTGCAGTCAAGCTCATCAAATGTCTCATGAATAAATAAGCAATAAATAAATAAATAAAGGAGTACTATATCTTACGTTTTGGGGATTTTCAAAAATGCCTCCCAAAATGACCAAATATTGTTCTACGCCAGATAAGAGACAAGTGCTTTTGGAGAAACACAATTTTAAAAAACAATCAAACACATCTACATACATACATGTACATGTACATACTGTACATATGATACATATCATATGTATGTGATATGTGATATGTATGTGATCAGCATGGTACTAGTTTGAGTAATGGGGGTTGGGTGTGGGTATGTGTGCGTAAACTACGTGTGTGATTGATTGTGTGTGTGCGTGTGTATGTGATCCCTTGATTTTCTCTACATGGCGAGGACCAAATTCCAGGTTTGACTTTCTTTGTGGGAATTTTGTGCACTTGTGAGGACTATATTGGTGAACCCCACAAGTTCAGACCGTTTGTTGAGTGTCAAGACATGAGTCCAAGTTGAAATTGGATTTTGGTTGAGGTTAGCCTAACCGTTATGGTTTGGCAATCTGTTGTGATGGTTGATGTTAGGTTAGTAATCATAATGGGATGTCCCCGTTATGACTGAAGAACCCCCGTGTGTGTGAAATTGCTAGTGTGTGCATGTACATGCGTGTGTGTGCGTGCATAACAAAATCCCTTCGTGAGATTCGTCCAGAACCGACCTTAATTGAACCAGAAGGAAATCAGATCATTGTAAACGTAAAAATCCTCAAACTCACACAGATGAGTCAAAACCATTAACACATATCTTTGCCCCTCCCTTCAACGGTTGTATCAAAGATCCTACTACCTGCCCAAAAAGGTACGCAATTGTCTCAGGGAAATCCATCCGAAAGCGAGTCTCACACTGTCTAACTAATCCAACCTAATCACAGCTATTGTTTTACAGGGAAGCCTTCTCATTGTCACCGTGCAGTGCACATCTCGCTATTGACTGAATGGGCTTTAAGGCTTAATGCCAGATTAACCTACTATCTTTATCTTTTATGGCACTCTTTTATGGCTCTCGGGAAACTGTTTGCTGTAAGAGAAGAGAACATTGCCGTCCTAAGTAAATAGATACCGTCTGACTTTTTTCATCTAATGCCTTTGAATTTGTTTTGACAAAACTATCAAAACAAAATCAAATCAACGTGAAAGTAAGGACAAACACTCACGTACCTGCATAACTGAGTTTTCAGGTCAATTTAAACCCACTAAAGGACAGATTATTAGATTATAAAATTAGATAAGATTATAAAACAAATAATAAGAATAAGAATAAGAGTAAAAATAAACATTACTATGACATTTAATCGTTGTAGAAGAGTTTTACTGTACTTTGATACAATAAATGTCTTTGCCGCATAAAAATAGATAGATCAATTCAAGAATAAGAATTTTAAAATAGTAAACTAAATAATGACAGATAATTTTAAAGAAGGTCCTATTTATTTCAATATAACATATTCCTACAATTTCATGAGAGTCATGGGAATTTTCTACTTTTCTAATTTGAAATTTCTTGTCTGTGATCGTAAAGAATCCAGTGAGGAGTAATACTAGTATCAGCTGCAATTATGAATACCGATGACATGAGTCACTCATCCCTAATTATTATTATTGCTGTTTTTATGTTATGATGATGATGATAATGATTATTGGGCCATACGGCGGAAGACTGTTTAGCACATGTTTGGGCTCGACCCCAGCTTTGGCCTCTCTGTGTTGAGTTTTCATGTTATCCCCATGCCGGTGTAGGTTTGCTTCGGGTACTCCACTACTGATGAACTTCCCACCTCTGTGGGTGGGATTATCCAATGGATTCACTCCAGTGTGTAAAATAATAATAAATAAAAGTAGTTTATGGTCCGCAAATGCTTACAAAAACAAAGATGTGTTCTACAGGCACAGCATTCAACAGTTTTACAATTATTGAATCTACTGGCTAAAAACAAAAGAACAAATACATGTTGCATCCATTATAAAACAATTATTTGTGTGTGTGTTTTTTGTTATATGTAATTATTTTAATCTTTGATACAACTTGCCTCCTAGAGCAGCTCTATTCAATATGCAGAGACTGTATTAAATATATGTAATATGAATATATTCTTTGCATAATCTTTGAACTGATTGGCTGCATAATGGAGGAAGCCTGTTTTTTTTTTTGAGCCACCGAACTAGAAACTGAGCCAAAAGTGTGTATGTTGGTGTGCGTGCGTGTATGTGTGTGTGTGTGTGTGTGTGTGTGTGTGTGTGTGGGGGGGGGGGGGGGGGGTAGGAACGAAAAAAATAATTAAATTGTTTGACTCAGCCACTTCATATGAGGAGTGCTGCAAGCGTTTTTCTACATATAAATCAGTTATATGTTCTTTGTGCAAGGCACAGGATGCCTTTTTACAATGATGAGTTGAATTTGATGACACCTATTGAGGTGAGGGGCGGAAAGTGTTGCACCTCGTTAGACATTCTGCCCATGTGACACCTTCAAACTGTGCCCTGGAGGCTAACTGATGATGATGAGAAAGAGCACTTGCTTATTGATCCCGTTTGACAGTGACACGCCTTTTTATATGTTCCCGATAATTACAATAGATTGGATTGCCATCACAAGACAAAACAGATCACACTTCTCGGCTCTCTGTGTGTTAAAGCCTGCATTCTTTGCAATCACGAGCATCCGCACGTGTGTGCGTGTGTGTGTGTGTGTGTGTGTGTGTGTATGAGTGTGTGTATTTTCTCAGCAGGTAATGCAATTTCTGCTAAGTCCTTGAGCTGTCCAGCACTGTGTGTTCTCAATGTGTCGCATGTGACACACGCAGGCGTGTGTATTGATTGAGGAAAAAGCACAATTAGATTGCAAAGAACCTTTCAGGCAAGGCTTCTTCGGGTAACCACGCCTTTTTGTCCTCCTACATTCTTTTTCTCCATCAATTGCTCTTATGTTTTATCTGGTAGCTTTGTTTGTATGATAATTTCCATCGAGCAGATTTTTAAAATGAGAAGTTCACAATCACATTATTAACAAGGCTCTAAATGTCTATATATTTTTGCAGAGTAGTTTTGAGAATTATTGACTTAATTTAAGGAGCAGTTTTAATATTTTGTGGACTTTTTCTATTCAGATTAATTCCTGAAGCAATATATTTTACTAAACAAGTATATGACAATATGACATTGTTAACCATTATTACAGTTATTAAGTTATTTAACATTTATTTAGTGGCTTTTTTTCTGTCTGAATTCGTAATGTTCAACTGCATTGGAATGCACCATATGTCTTGTCTTCAGGTCCGTGTCTAGCAGAGACTTTTGCCATTTACAGTACAAGGACAGCGTAAAGGAGGAACGGTTTCTAAGCGTGCTTCGTCAGTGATAGAAAATTTTTCTTTAATGGCGATGTGTTGATGTTGGTAGCTATGTAATGTGATGGCAATAATTTATGACAAAGGAGCTAATTGGAATATAACCACCGCTCCGAGAGGAAACTTCTAAATAAAAGCCTGATAAGGACATTGCAATGATGTTCAAGAATTAGGTGTTGTCATATTGAAGTTGGTCTACATAGCCTGTTGATAGCGTGTTAAGTTAAGTTGTGAGTAACTGTGACCATTGGATGGCAGTGTTTCAACACTTACAACACAGCTGTTACCTACATGCTTGTGTAACTGAAGAATGGAAGTCAATCATTCAATGGCAGCCCCCGTATTTACATAAAAATAGTATACAATATTATGTTGGCCTTGAAAAATGAGTGAAAATGCTAAATATACCGGCCCTTGAGTGGTTTCCTTTTTACTGTACAATGTTTAATGTACAATTAGAAGGTGCTCATGCATCACTAATGGTACTTGTGCTACACCTTGAAAATCTCTGGTCTAAAGAATCAAGCCCATTTTTTTTCAGACCAACACTAGGAAGTTACCGCTTACATAGTTGTGGTCAAAACAAATCCCCTATGGGTACGGCATAACAAAATTTGATTGGGGACCACTGAGATAAGGGTTAGAAAACGGCCTTGGAGATGTTCTACACATGTACACTCAGCATGGAACCAATGAAATGTAGTTTAAAAAAAACAAAAAACAACTCCCCATCGTTTTAGTTACAGATCCATCAATTTGTTCTTTATAGGGTTGCGGGTGAGCTGGAGCCTATCCCAGCTGACTTAGGGCGAGAGGCGGCGTGCAGCCAGGTCCCAATGAACTTAAATCATTGCCGCTTGCTCATTGATTTTTTCCGGTGACAAATGTTCAAGCCTTGGTGGCTTGCGCTCATTCAAGCAGCTCAACATCTCATTCTGTCCTCTAGGTTGTTCTTTCCTCCTGCCAAGCCACCCTCCCCCCAGCTGCTCACCATCAAAGTCGATGTTGCCATCCTTGTTTAGGTCAATGTCACCGAGGATCTCCTCCAGCTCGCCCTTCTTCAGCTTCTCGCCAAGGAGCGTCTTCATGCCATCCTTCAGCTCCTCGAGCGTGATCTTGCCGTCCCCGTTGCTGTCAAACTGCAAATGAAAGTCAAACCAAAGGATATAGAGGATTAAACCAAGAGAGTAAGAGAGAACAAAAGTAGACTTTCTGAGATAAACAGAGTACAAACAACACAAGGGTTTTAGAGGTTATTAAAAGCCACATTAAAAGCCCAATTAGCGTTCCTCGGATAGAAAAGAAAGCGAATGGATGTTGGAGAACTCCTACCCAGCTCTCCGAGGTCCTGAGAAAGCCGCAACCAGATTAAATCTGCAGATGGAGCTAATGCTGACTCATGAGGTGTTGTCCTGAAGTGAGAACATCTTGGGAAGTGAGGAAGCGGCTGAAAGTGATTACTCATTTGCACACACACGGTGCCTGGAGTCACTCATGTGTCTCTCCTTTGACTGATTATTTCTGGTGCTGACAATGACGCAAGAAACACTCCACGCAAAGACATATGACCAATGCTGCGTTAAAAAAAAAAAAAAAAGTGTGAACAAGCTTGACTGAGAGCAACAGAGCCAAAGCTATATTTTTGGTGTTTGCACAATTAGGCTGCTGTTGCAGGAAAATGTGTGAAGTCTGTAGGCCAGGAATCTATTCTGAGAGAAGCCTTTGATTGTGCAAATGAATTTTTAGAATAACTGAACTGAATATTAAAAATAATGAATATGAAATTCATTTATTAACAAAGGGAAGTCAATACCATCATTTTCTATCCGATAATTTGTTCCATGCAGCCGCACACTCAAAAAATTCTACTGTATTGCGTTTGTAGAATATGAATTAGGCAGCAAGGCGGACGTGCTATTCACTGCGCCACCGATGATTTATTATTAAACTTATCAACCTTAATTGTATCTGAATCTCTAGATTGCCCTTTGCAATGCGGTAAGTCTCCCCTGTTTCACTTACTCTGCAGAGTGCTTTTCAAAAATGAAGCTCTGAGACTTACCTCCACTCATCAATGGCTCAAAAGCGCTGAAGTATCAATTATGACATTGTGCAGCTGCTGGATTTGTCAAACATCACCTAATAGATAACTGCATCTTTTAAAAACAGTGTTTTTATCCTATGCTATTCTATCCTATGTGTGTGTGTGTGTGTGTGTGTGTGTGGGGGGGGGGGGGGGGGGTCTGAACACATGACCACTTTTGTCGTACATTCTGATATTGTTGGCACACGGTATTGTGAAACAGTGAGCATAAATACAGACGAGTGTTAAATTGAACCCTTAAGTTGAGTGACAAAACATTCAAACAAAATCATAAGCCGGTTATTGAATGCAATAAAGAGCTCCTAAAATGTGATCTTTTTTGATTGATGAGTCTACTTTCCCAATATGGCTCTACCCATATAAATCAAGAGCAAAGTGAGTGCACTGTAGCATATCAAGCATTCTTTAATATTTATTAGCACCAAACGCTCTTTATGTCAGCGTCGTCCATTCAGCGGTAATCATTAATAACGCCTCCCCCGCACAGTTCCCAGGCAAAAGGCTTGCTTAGAAATTCTGCAAAATAACCTAATTTGTCTTGCTTGGTCACGATTTTGCTCGGAGCATTAGGTGTGATTTAAAAATCTTGTTTATCTGACTTTGTGGCAGGCCATGCATTCGGTACCTGCAGTGGAAATAACCCAGCTTAATCCACCTCTTCATACCTTCACTATTATGACCAAAGAAATCACGACTGATTGCTCACCCAGTTACAATGTGGAAGGTGACATTGAAAAGGTCAGCCAGGGCTGGCTCACCCATTAGCTGATACTAGGTCTACACCAGGGGTGCCCAAACTTTTTTGACCCAAGATCTACTTTTCCAGCAGTGATCTGTGTGTGTGCGTTTTTTTTTTTAAGAAGTGCTATGCAACATACAGGACAATGTCCTGCCTCAATGCTTCGGTAATACATTATTTGTTGCTAATCTTAAAAGTTAAGACCATACTAACCTTATTTGTTGTGGAAAATGTGAAACAGGAGTACAATTAAGGCTGTTCATAAGTAAACATTGTGTTTATATTTCTGGTTACACTTATTCAGAAATAAGTGTAATAAATAATATCAGTATGGCATTGAGCCCCAATCTAATGCAAACGCCAATGTACTTAATGCAACAGCTTGATGAAGTGTCAAAAAGCAGGAAGGTTAAAATGAAAAGAGACACAACGAAAACTTGCTTGATCATTTAATAAATTCCATCTGAAATATTCTGTGACCAAGTGAAACACTTTCAAGTGGAGAAGCTGCCCACATTTACAATTACTTGACAACTGACTGTAAATATAAACCAGTTAAATGTGAATAAAATTAAAACGGCAACACTCAAATAACCTAACCTTTGCTTACTGGGTACTCTACGAATGGATCCTTAGGCCCTACCAAGATCTGCCGATAGCTGGTGGTTAATTGGAATCTTGCTGCTATCACCAGCTACCTGCAGGGCAAAAACTACATGTTGGTCTTTGCATTTTTTTTTGGTAAGAATTTTTTGCTGCATATTCCTTTTTGAGAATACCTTCTTGTCTAATCACCTCACACAAGAAAGAATCGCACACTTGCAATGATGTTGGGTTCCTCACCTGTTTGAAAGCACAGCGGAGCTCCTTGAGGCCGACCATGTGAGCAGTCTCAGCTAGCATTCGCGGGCCCATTAACTCGCAGAAGTCATCAAAGTCCACATGGCCACCCCCTGCACAAGAGAAGAACAAACTAACAATGGTAGCAGGCGCAGGTGGGCATCATTAATATTGTTTATGCTGAGCAAAACAAAGTGATGACGTTTTTAGTGCACATTAATTTCTTATAACGTGATGGGTTTTTAGCCACCTGAGGGCAGTACAACAAACTGATGGCATAGCAACAAGTTAAACTCCTAATGTGTCTGTGAGCAAACAAAGCTTATTTAAGCATCGGGAAGGTTTAGCTCTCAGTGTGGATCCCTGCTCTTGACTATTTATTTTTGGCTTTGTCAGGATTTATAAGGGAAAATTATGAAACTACATTACGTGGTTACATCAATGTGATGTGATTTAATCTCATAAAACTAACAGATCAAGGAGCGTTACAGCAAAATGGAACTGAAGGATATCAAATAGAAATATTTTACTAAGATGAGAATAACTCACATTTTTGTAGACATTTCATTGTGTTTTTGTCAAAGGAATGACACAATTTTGTAAAAAAGTAAAATAGCCAGTGAAGCTCTTCTATATAAGTCCTGTCAAAATATATAACACAGACAGCCACTTTCAGGTCTCTCCAGAGATGTTCAATCAGATTCAAGTCTGAACTCTGTTTGGGCCTCTCCAGGACATTCACAGATTGGTTCCGAAGCCAATTCGTGAAGATCGTGGCAGTGTGCTTCGGGCCTGTCCTGCTGAAAAAGAAACCTTTTGCCCAGTCTGAGGTCAAACGCGCTCTGGAGCAGAATTTTATCCAAGATATCTCCGTATATTGCTGCATTCAGTTTGCCTTTGATGCTGATCAGTCTGTAAGTTCCTGCTGCTGAAAAACCCAAATCCCCATAGCATTATGCTGCCACCACCACACTACGCTGTAGGAATGATTATGGCCTGGTGATGAGCATTGCCTGGTTTTCTCCGAACATGATGCCTGGCATTTACACCAAAGAGTTCAATCAGATTTTTATTTCTCATGGTGCAAGACTCTGGCAAAATCCAGATGGGTTCTGCTATGTTATATTTACTAAGGAGTGGCTTTCGTCTATCCGCTCGACCATACAGGCTTGACAATTCCGTCTCGCAGGTCAAAACGAATCCCTTGACTTCATGTTTAGTGTTTGTGCTCTGACATTCACAGTCAATTGTGGGACCGTATATAGCTAGGTGTGTGCCTTTCCAAATCATGTCCAAACAAAAATTTACCAAAAATTAGATGTAGAAACATCTCAAGGATGATCAATGGAAAAAAGACACACTCCAACTCAATTTTGAGCTTCTTGGCAAATACTGTGAATACATTCAAGACACATCCAAAAAAAAAAACCCTTAATATTGTCATAATGGGATATTGTATGAAGAAATTGTAGTAGTAGAGGGATTATTTTAATACAATTTGGCATGAAGCTGTAAGACATGTGGAAGCATGACAACGAAGTGATAACAACATAGTTTGAAGTAGTTTTTTTTTAACCGATGATGTGTGCACACCAACTGGTGTGAGCACACATGTTTTTGATTGTGTGTGTGTGTGTGTTTTTTGTTAACAGATTTTAGTACAAGGAAATTGAGTTGTGGTATTTTCCTATGTTAAAATGTATCATTTTTCAACAAGGTCATCACACACACAGGGCGCATTTATCTTGCATTTGATCTGGTACATAAACACATGCATATAGTGCCTTTAAATTTAAAATGCCCATGTCTTAGTGTGCATCAAATGGTGGGTATGTACACCTTGATGATTGCTGCAGATAAAACATTCTTTTTCATTCCATTATCAGCGGATACTGTTAAGGATCAGAGTGTGCTTGAGCCAATCCCGACTGACTTCAGCCAAAAGGCAGACTTCACCCTGAACTGGTCGCCATTCAATGGCAAGGCATAAATAGGGACAGACAACCTTTCACACTCACATTCACACCATCAGTAAGTGTGAACTGAACTCGGGTGAGTATATCGTTATACTATCAGTGAGTTGGACAGCTAAAACATATAGCCAGTAATGATGTTGAGTCAGTTTTGTTCCGCCTCATCAATATCATCTGAAATAAATATGAAAAATGTTGAATGCTGTTTAGCTACAGAACAAAATGCGAGCTTGTGTTTTCACAATCTACTAGGTAGGCAAGACTCTTGAAGGTTTTAAAGTCAAGTCAAAAATATTCTTTGTAATTTTCCACCAGAGGTTAATATTGGCATTGTATATGATCTTTATGAGTAATGTGAAGAAATGAGCACCTCTTGTGCTAAGAGGTGGTTAGCAGTTTCTAATTCCTCGCTTGCTATTTTGTTTTTCTGTTGAATTCCATTATAGTGTAAGAATCTACTCGTATAAAGCAGGTTTTTGACAAAGCACTTGTGTTGGTTGTTTGACTGGTTAGCTGCTGAATTATACTTGTCACTTGACTGAATGTACAGGTGACAGTTGGAACAAATGATTCAAAATATGACTTTCAAAGGGGAAGAGCTTGACCAGTGTCACAAAACAGATTGTGCTTGACATTGCTTCTGCCACAGGCTTTGTGGCCATTTAATGATTAAAATGTTGTGTTGCTCTCCTTTCCCGCTGAATTGCAGCAGTAAATCTAAACAGTAATTTAAAAAAAAAAATCAGCCGCTGAAGAACTCTGAAATATGAGACGGATAATGATGTGATTTTCAGACAAGATAGCCAATGATTTTCTTAGTTGCCCTAAAGATAAGATGCATTTTTCTTTGGCTCGACACTTGTGGAGCAGCAGTCTGGGAGGAGTTCTCAAACTGCACAAGAAATGCTTTTGCTGAAAGTGGGTCAGCCTATTATCAACAGTGTATAAAAACTACTGAACGTCTTGGGAGAAAAATATGATTTTTGCAATTGAGAGTGCTTGACTGGTTATGAAAAAAGGATGTCATTTCATGGTAAAGTTGGTTCCATAAAGATTTAATAAGAAAGAACTGAACCCTGTTCTTCCTGTAGAATCAAATTAAAGTATCAGTAGCATTCAGTACATGTACATGCACATATTACTATGATACTATACACACTGACAAGCAGTGTCAGAAAATATCTTATTCGCCATTTGTCATATATATATATATATATATATATATATATATATATATATATATATATATATATATATATATATATATATATATATATATATATATATATGATTAGTTATGGGAATTACATTTCATAGCTTTTTTGGTGGTAAATCAGTGTTCTGACATTGACAACCTGTTCTTGTCACAAGGTTCATCCATGCGTGAAAATGATTGAAAACATGTCAAATCGAGTTGTTACAGATGTGGAAAAACATCTGGACTTAAATCCTCCGAGACTGGAAGCTAAGATTCTCTGTCATCATGATTATTGATTTAGGTTTTGTTTATGTAGTATGGTTCCGGGGTTTAAGTGCTTTGATGCATGCTATTTTTCAGTCCTGTGTAACGTTTTACACCGTGTATTAAAAACGATCTAAAACAATGCGTCATAACATTTTTAAGGGATTTTTCCCACAGTCACGAAGACAACTAAATATGAAGACACAAATTCAAGTTCTAACTCTCTGGGACACAGCTTGGCTGAGTCTTTTGTTTTATTGTTAACTGTTAAAACTTCATTTGGGCAAGCTGTGCAATAAAAGCTACAAACCACTATGAGGACGTCTTGTGTCATCTTTTCAAAGTTCAACTCACTAACACTGACTAAGCTTATACTCGTCCCAGCAATTTCCTATGAAATGACAATGTATCTTCTTCTACCTTTTTTTGCTTGCTGGATTTTGTATGTATACACAACAGCGTAATGGTACATTCAAATAATAAGGTAATTTTAGGCCAACTGCCCTTTTTCAGAAAGAAAGAAAAAGTAATTTAGACATTTTTGCGTATATACAAAAAAAAATCGGCTTTGACCCCGTCTACCTTGTGTTACTGTCCTGCCCAACTGACTTGACTTTGCATGCTTCAAAGTTAATATAAAATCTGGCTGGCTTAATTTGATGACTATGCCATTTGGGATAAACTATGATTTAGTTTGGCATGTACTGTATAAATATTGTACTGAATCGTGTATGGTTATGTAGGTGTACCTTTTGTGCATTCAGTGAGAATTTTCCATTTTGACTCTACCAGACAACACATACAATAAATCTTACATTCAGACCCGCAAGTTTTGAATCACCTGTATGTCGAGGAGCGTCTTTTGAAATATCAAGGACAAACAGAATACATTTGGCTGTTTTCAACTGCCTCCCTCTGACATATTTTTTTATTTGTCATGTTTGAATGTATGTCATGTTTGAGGAAAAAGAAGCAAAACCAACCCCGACATGGAGTACTGAAAGAACATATCTCCACGCCCACTTCAACATACAGCGTAATACTTCTATAGCACCACACATGCAGGGGGAGGGCCATTAATCAGTCTGCAAAAATGCTCCAATGTCCCTGGCTTCAAAGACAAACATCAATCCCGGATAGCGGGGGAAAAAAAGCGCAACACACGTCGACACATTACACGTTACACACACTTGCTCACTTGAGATGGACCCATCAGTCATTGAATGACATATTCTGAGGAAGAAATGAAAAACGTGCATGCACTCATGCTCATACACATACATGCACACCCACAAATCCTCATGAATTAATACATACATCTCATCTTGATCTGCTGGATGATCTCAATCAGTTCCATCTCTGTAGGCATGTAGCCCATGGTCCTCATGCAGTCAGCAATGTCTTTGTAATGTATGAAGCCATCCCCATCATAGTCAAACTCCTTGAAGGCCTCTCGCAACTCTGTAACACACACACAATAATTTTCAAATAGGTGTGACAAGAGGCCAATAAAAAAAGGTGAAAATACAAGCTGTGACAGAATACAGCTGAACATTGACTCAATGGACCCAGAAATAAAGAAAAAGAAAAATTCGATCCAATGTGCTGTGTCAAATTTTTAACCCAACATGGTGGTATTTAAAAAACAAACAAAAAGAAAACCACTAGATTTGGCTTGGATTACGTTCATACTGCAGCCGTATCTGATTCTTATTTGATTCCTCCTTGAATCTGAGTGTTCTCCACTTCCTTTAATTTCTTTATTTTTCCAGGTTAGCATCACATGCTTGAACTGCTTCCATCTGTACTGTTTGATGCACTGGTGCACCGTGTCCCCATTTGGAGTGACTAGTTCGGCACCGATGTTGTCTTAATGCAGAACACAATAAATAAAATGTGATCCGCCATACTCTTTTGGCAAATGTGCTTGTACGAGGCGGGATGTAGACTACGAGCAAAATTCTATATCTTTGCAGAGCAAAACTGTCAAAGTTCAGTGATGCGATTGACACGTGGCTGCCCCCGTCACCTAAATGGCATCTTACCATCTATCTCCAGGGGCATTAGCTCTCGCTCCTTTGCAGCACAAAGAAAGACATTGAGAATTAGTTACAAGGCAAAGCAAAATTGGACTACAAGATATAAAAATGAAGGTGACTTTCAGAGATCAAATTCTCTTGAGAAACACCCCATTGACAATCATTTTGTGAAGCCCAAATGACATGCATATCATGTCCGCACAGCCGCATGCTTACAACAAACTGTAATGGGATTTCAGCCTGTAACGTTTCTTTCTCATTTACAAAATGACGCAAGAGCATACGCTCCCATAACACACACACACACACACACACACACACACATTCGTCTCCAGCCGCAGCCTCCACAGGAACCCGGCATACGCTTAGGCTTTGTGCATACAAACACACACCCACACATAAACAAATGCAATGGTGAGTCGTAGCAATTTTGCTATGTCGCAACAAGACACAGACAGAAAGATCGCTGCATATGCTTGCCAGCACATGAACACAAAGCACATCATTTGCATATGGTCTTGTGTGTGAAACCTTCTGTATTCTCTGCTGTCTTCTTCTGACATTTGCTCAGGCTGACTCTCCCTCTCTTTCTCCTTCTGTTTCACCCCAGCCACCCACCACCACAATTTTCGTGCAAAGCTTGGAAGTCGTGTAGACAAGATCCACATTAACATGAGTTTGGCAAAATGAAGGTGTGTTCCTGCTATCAGTTAGCTCAGCGTTTCAAATGGGGCAGAGCCTTGAGGCAAGCCTGCAAAGTGCAACAAAAACAAGCATTCGTGATTTTCAAAGAGTGACAAGCACTTGGTTTGTTGCCCATTAGCGTTAATTGCAAAGCATTTGCCCCAGACCTCAAAACAATTGTCTCATTTACATATTTGTAAACACGCACTGGAATTAATTTGGATTTGCAATGTTTATTTCAGCTGATTTGAAAAATGAACCAAAAATCAAATGACTAAACTTAGGATCAGTGCGCTTTAAGCTAAAAAAAAAAAAAAAGTTCAAGTCGTAAGGGGCTACAAATTTGCACAATTTGTCTCCTAAAGCACCGTCACATCCACATTGAGAAGCAAGAAACATGAAAGCACACTAGTCCTTGTAGAAGACGTATGGAGATGCTGCCTGGCACAAAGCTCCGGGATATCTTTAAGCTCAAAGAAACTTGACTGGCACAGCAGTTTAGGTAGCATATAAAAGCTCTCATCATTTCCACTTTCATGTAGCTGTATAACATTTTGACTACATCAAAACGAAAGCCGTATTATCAAATCAGAAGTAACAAATACTACCCCACATTTTGTTGCGTTTGAAATTTGCCCTTTGTTGCAAATATTTTTAAACTGCCACTTGCAAATGCAAGTGTTTTTGGTATTTGTCATTTTTTACAGTGACGAGTTGTCAAATGCAAGTGTTTTTGGTATTTGTCATTTTTTACAGTGACGATTTGTCAAATGCAAGTGTTTTTGGTATTCGTCATTTTTTACAGTGACGACTTGTCAATGGGGTGCCCATTAGTAAATCATGAAGTGTGAAAGCATTGTATGTGGTAATCCAAATCAATAATATGCGGCCCACCAGCAGTGTTGACCACAGTATAAAATACATGTGTACAAAAATAGCTACTGTATATTCACGACCTTAAGGCAAAAGTCTTAAAAAAAAGTCTAAAATTATTGCCAAACTCAACAAGGTGGCTAATGGTACACTGCGTTTTATATGCACCAAGTTCCAAAATCTGTAAATATTGCTGAGTGACATTGATGAGTGATTTCCTGCTTACAAGCCGCTTATATAACAAAGGAGGACAAGATAGAGGACATGATGTGGAGGGTAAAGGCGGAAGGGCAGAATGTGCACTAGAAACATAAAAAAAAAAAAACTCAACAGAAAAAGAATGACAATCAAGAAAACATCGAATACAGAAGATAAAAACTTTGATGGATTTGTGGCTGTGGATTGATTAAAAATAATGTGTGAAGTAAATTTCAACTGAACTCAGTTTTGATCAGGTTTTAATTATAGGCAAGTATGCATGCATGCTACCATATGTTTTAAGCTAGCGCCTAATTATGCGGTGCGTGTTAAATATGGAAATAGGACCCGTGAATGAGATTGCGCCTTTAAATATGGTGCATCTTTTGGCTGCAAAAAGATGGTAGTTAATTTGTATTTAATGTTATTGGTTCAAAGAATGTCAGACTAGTTGGCCATCACACATTTTCACCTTACACAATCTGGCATCTTTGACATAGAGTATTAACCTTGACGAACAGCTCTCCACTAAGGCATGTGGCTAAATATTTTGCCGCAAAACAATCTTGATTACATGTCTTTATCTGTATCTGTATCAAACTGTAATGTTCTGTTTGTCTGTGCTACCACGCCTTTGTGCAAACTTACAGTATGATCAGTCTATCCTAAAATTCCATCAATTTTCTGTCCACTTACTGGAGTTTATCACAGCTGACTCTGGACGAGAGGCAGGATACACAGTAAACTGGTCTCCAGCCCATCACAGCACAGAAATGCTTTGGAATCAAATTTATGGTCATTGCACGTCATAAGTACAGTACAGAGCACAGAAATTCACTTAACAGTTACAACCCATCTAAGAGACATAAAAACAGAGGGAGGCAAAATGGGCTATGGAGGTAGGGACTTAACGGGCGGGGCACATCACAATCCAGACATACTAAGTGGGCGATGGGCCTTGGATAGGCGCATGGCTTTCTCAACAACTTTTTCACACTGCAGCAGAAGACGGCACAGGGCAATGGTAACCGATGAGTCTTTGTCCTCTCTAGCTCACTGTTTCATATGATCTCACTGCTATCATGGAAATGACCTCGGTCAGTAAGGGAGATAGGTTTCTCAAACCTCTGTTTCAACATCCAGTTGAAAATGGCATTTCTTAAGGCCTAAATAAATAACGCATGCTTTAGGTTAGGCCACTTTAATTTCATCACATTATTTTTGATTTTGTCATTGAACTCACCAATCACATCTACGCTGTGATTGAAGTCCTTTGAGTCCCTCCCTTGATTCTGACTGTTATCAACATGACCAAGGCCCTCAGTCACAACTGGCAGCTTTGACAATTCCAATAGCATCTTCCAAACTTTGCAAATATTCGGGAATATGTTTACTTCAAGCTACCTGTTATCAGAATTCCAATGATGTGCTGTATGTGTTCTTTCATCAATAGAAAGGAGGAAGTGGCAACTAATCTCCCACTTGTTCCTGGAATCTCTGTTATACCGGTCGAAAACATTCCATCTGAACAAGCAGGTTCATCCTTATCCTTCTCATTGAAAATATTCGGTTTTGGTGAGGGTCCACAGCTGATCAATGCCATATTTTTGCTTTACAAAGGAAAAAGGGGAGGGAAGCTCGCATGATATAGACTGTGCAAAACAAGGCCAGGAAGCAGAAATTCTAATGAAAAGGAGGGAGCAGAATAAAAAGCATCCGCCTCCTAGAACCAACAGGTAAACTAACAAACAACCAATCACATTTCTTTAGCGTAGTCGGGTATCGTGCAAGTTTCTGGAATGTGGGGAAAACCAGAGTAGCCGGCAAAACCCATGGATGCATGGCAGGCAACCTAGAAGGCCTGAGCCCAGATTTGAACCCACAATCTCTGCGCTGTGAGGCAGAGGTGCTAAACAGTCACCACAGTGCCACCACGATAAAAACAAATTGTAAAAAACATAACATTAGCAGATAGAATGAAATGTCTCCAATGTATGATTACATTATACATTAATCACAGAAGGTCATTATGTTGAAATTCTGCACTGCCCATGGAAAAGTAGCAGCCCCTATGTGACTTGGGGAGCTGAGCCACACGGCAGCCATGCAAACAATTATTCTCTGCGTAATATTGCCAGCTGAGTTGAAACTCAAATTCAATGCCAACACTAACTAGTGCCAGCCGTGATTCCACTATATTATAGAACTCTGCCTCAAATACGAAAACAACTCATGATTTATATAAATGCCTTGATTTTTTAATATTGTTTTCAACACTGCAATATAAAAGAGCTTGAGTTACCTGGGGAACAGTGGTCATGTTTATCTTATCAAAGATCTTCTGGTGCACAAGGGTATATTTAGATGGGAAGGTCAACACATTAATTGGATTTTTCTTTCATCCAGAAAGGATTTGATGGCCATGTGGACTGTCTACGCACCCATCGCACTGAGCCCATTAACGGTTAATTTCATTCTGTCTGCCTTCAGTTGGCCCATTGAGTACCCTACTGCTTCTCAAGCCCAATACATACAATATATGAGAGGTATGTTGATGTTAACGCACGAATGAACATTTCAAATGACTATGCGGTTGCAAAACATACTCTGTACACTTGTCCCATAACCCAAATGTAATATGTGTCTGAGTCTGAATCTCTGACACAGTGTCAGGCATGCGATGCATCAACTCTCTTCCATTATCTATTTGTCTTGTCCAGCCTCCTCTAATGAGGGCTGACAGTAAACTTAGCTAAGGGGCTAATTAATACTGAGGCAGGGATTAGGATCACTGCAGGATGAATGGTCTGCTTACTTCAGCCTCTTTGCCAGCAAGTACGTTGTGCACAGGGACCCGATGCAGACCTCCTACCTTTCCGGTGGTTTTGGGATAGGAAGCCCATAAGTTGAAGGACCCCTTCACTAAATTGGCTTTAAAGCAACAAGATGGCCCTCCCTATTAGTTACTGAAAATCTTATTTAGAAACATCATTAAAACGTTCAGGCAGATGAGTCCCTTTGGTGAAGATGGTTGTCTTTCTTATACTAGTAAATCCCTCCCTTGTGATAACAAAGGATGAAAACGATTTTAGTTTTGTAATGAGGTCTCATTAGGGGCTCATAACGTTCTGGATGAAAGCAATATCGTCATGATGGTAAGAACAGGAAAAACAGCAAAGAGGAATCAAATATATTACACTCTTCAACAGAGGTCTCTTTATCTAACTAAATGTTCCCTTATTGCCTTTATACTTCAGTAATTCCATTGATAAAATACTCAGAACCTCTAAATTTGAAAACACCAATCAGTTCAAATGACATTTCCTTGAAAAACAGACACAATTTCAAACCTGCTGTCATACATGGTGTCATGTTAGACCTTGGCAGATTTCACAAGAGCTTGCATATTTGGAAATGTCAACTCAGTGGATAAATGGAAAGAGAACTCTACATTTAAGTTTTTTTTCTTTTTTTTTGCATTTTGTTGCGATCGCCAAAGGGCACCAGCGATGACAAAGCGGTGTAATAAAAGTGGGATTGTGACCACAGAACTAAAACTGTAATTTAATGTAACTCAGTGTATGGCTGTTATTTCAACAAATTAGTGAGGGTCCAAGGGTCGAAAAAAGCTTTTTCTCTTGACTCAATGTTAACAGTTGAACTAACCCACATTTTTGAGGTCTCCTAAAAAGTGATGATTCTATAGGTATCATGCCTGAAGTGAGCATGTTGTGTTACAGAACAAATCATATTCCGAAGTTTTGTAATGCTTTTCCCATTAAAAAAAAAAAAAATATATATATATATATATATATATATATATATATATATATATTTTTTTTTTTTTTTTTTATTTATTTATTGTTATTTCCTACATAAAAAAATCGTTTTTAAACAAGAACAAGTCAGGGTTGACTTTTTATTTTTTGTGGGTGAGTGTGTTTTACCTCATTAGCGAGCCTTAAATTTACCAAACAGTGCAAGGTTGAATTTAAAAAGCACTTAAAAGTCGCTGTTTTTCTGTAGCTATGAATGTAATGCTTTTTATTTTTAGATGAGTTAAACTTTGCAGCTCATACTTTTCATTCATTTTGTCCTTAGCAATGCAAAGTGTAATTAACATTCTGAATATGTCAAAACTCCACTTGAAAGTGTAAGAGGATGACTTTGCTTGCTGATTTAAGATGAAAAACCATGAAAATAAAGCAAAGCCAATGCCAGATTTGTTATGTTGTCTGTTGCAGCTATTATGCTGTGTAAATTAAGTTTCATGAAGGACGCCAATGATGCAGGCGTTGTATCTCGATAAGCTCTCATAGCAATAACGCATGAGTCAAGAAGGGGAGTGAATCAGCCAAGTCAAAGTTGGATATTGACTATTCACTGTATATACACACACACACACACACATATATATATATATATATATATATATATATATATATATATATATATATATATATATATATATATATATATATATATATATATATATATATATGATTTCAGTTCAATATTGTATCGTTAGGCACATTTCTACCTTTGCATACTGTATTCCACTTGTCCTAATTAACTTAAAAGACTCTAATTCCATGTCTAACGCAAAGCATAGTGTGGGTAGAGTAATCATTTTCAGTGTATTTTCAGTCTGTCTACAGAGCCATCATCTGCACCAATACCAAACTTCCTTCTAGGAGGCATGAACTTTTTTATATTTACTGTTCGATCCGCCTCCAGTTGTTGACAAAGGAGGGATGTGCATTTTGTTAGTTTTTCATACAAGTGTTTTTGAACTGACCTGTCCAAAGAGTTTATTAAGGTAGGCGATGTAGGCGGCAGCCACTGCTGAGCTGTTGCTGAGGCTTCGTTTACCGCGTCGACGACTCTCCTCCTCATCACCACCATAGCCCTTTTTTTGAGCGGTGGGTGACTTTGAGCTGTGAAATTTTCATTTCGGAACATCTTATCAACATCACACCCAAGCTTTTAATTCTGCATTTTAATTGACTTCAACACACATTTATTTCCAATAAAGCTACAAAATAAAGCTACAGCTGCATCAACCACTAGGTTTGGATGCCAGCCAACATCATTTCCTAACAATTGAATTGCAGGTCAGTAATCCATTTTCATCAGGCAAACGCTGCTTTTCCTACTAAAAATATCTCATCACATATGTCACAGTAAGTTATTTATCACAATTTCATGTAAAACCTCAAAGCGTGTGCTTTACGTAAACCAGTTAGCATGCACACTGGCTTCATTTTCTGAACTCATGAATGTAATGTCTCTTTGGGCAGCCAGCCAATCTTCAGTTCATTTCTTTTGACAAGATCATATTGTCACGGGTTTAGTTATGGGTTGTGCAGCCAATCGGGTGCCTGCATACTGAAAATAGGTAACCGATTGGCCATGTGAAAAGCTGAAGTGGAACGGAATGCCTCATTATTTTGTAACGAAGCAAGACTGCAGTGATATTGAGTAATTCTTGATTAATACCATGAATACTGTGATATCACTAATTAGTTTTTTCCCCCATCAAGGTAAGCTGGCGGGATGATTTATTTGGCCAAAGACCACTTTTGGCCTGCGGGCCAGATGTTGCCAGTCCCTAGTTTGGGGAAATGATTGAAAAACACAAGCAGTCCAATCAGCTGACATGGCTCATTACATCAGTCGCTGGAGGAAAGAGTGAAGTGTCCTTTAATTTAGATCTTCGAGGGGCTTGTTTTGCAGCAGATGCGCCAATCAGTGACCTAATCCTCTTCTTCTCTTAATCAGTGTTGATGAGAAACAGAGATTGATAATAACCAGAATTTCTTGGAGAGGCTGAGCTGAAGAGCCTTGTTTTTAAATCTGCCAGTGGTTGGGGATCTGGCGGCTGCTGGACCTCTACCCCCTCGAGGAGACATGCTTGAAAGGGCAAGAAAATAAACACGGTTAAACCTTTCAAGCTTACATTTACAATAATCTGGGAAAAAAACAAAAAAAAATCTTGATAGCCCTTTGGCAAAATGACACGTTATGTATTATATCCATAATCATTTAGACGGATATTGTTAGAATTTACTAACCTGCTTGCAGGTGATGGTCGACCATCTGGTCCTCCCTTTAAACTTTTGAAAGACATTCTGCAGGAAGTAACAAAGAATTTTAAAAGGGATATTCCTTATCTTCTTTTGCTTATTCTGTTCAATGTTACGGAGTCAGTCTTTGCTGACTTTGGGAGAAAAGGAGGAAATGCCCGGACCCTTGCCAATCGGTCTGATGACAAATACAGTCAATCAACCAAAATTCCAAGGAGAAATAATGGCTCACACCTCACCAGCACACCTGCTTACAAATCTAGGGCCATGACAGATTTTCACACATTTTTATATTAATGTGGCAATTAAAAATTTCAAATGTTACATGAGACAATGATCATATGATGACAACAGTGTCACCTTGAAGGTCATTCATTTTATTTCCAGTATTACGGTATGGATGAATTAAATATATAACTGTATTACTTCTGAAGTTCCCTGTACTTTGCTCTGGTATTAAACTTAAAAAAAAACAACTATTTTTCCCCCATGATACCAACACTGGTAAGGGACTTTTTGCTCTTAGAGAAAAAGTTCTTTAATTATCCCACAAGGGAAAATGAAATTGTTTTATTATTTTCATGCATGTAAACACAAACCTTGATCCGCATGAATGCGTGCATCAAGGGAGGGATATTTGCCTCTATATACTCCACTAACTTGCAGCACCAGAAGCTGCTGTGTTCAGGGCCGTGTCAGTAGGGATGGAAAGGAAATTAGCATCTCCCCTTTAACCAATCCCAGTCGAGTTATTGCACTGTAGCTGAATCCCTATGGAGCTGCAAGAGATTACTGCATTTTTTGGGGGGTGGGGCCACCCTGAGCAAAACTAAAATAATTTGAACATTTTAAATGGCACTGACAATTTTGGTTGTGATTTATGGTTTATTTGTCTCCTTCATCGGACGCTTTTTTGATCCATGTGCAGGACAAGGCTAGAGTTATTACAAAAACTTAAGAGAAAGGAGAGAGAGTCAGACACGTGTGACAAATAAAACACGTAATAATTAAGTGCCATGCCAGGAAATAAACTCTAATAGAGTACTACTCAAAAGTTTGGAAAGGTCTTTGAATTCAGTGATTTAAATTTCCCCCCTACATTGTACATGAATGTAAAAGTCATTATGACTGTGCAGTGACAACTGAAGAATCGTTTACAAAAAGCTGGACATGTATTTCAAAACAAAATATGCTTCAGATTTTAGATTTTTGGCCGCTCCATGGAAAAGTGGTTGGCACGGCCACTTCAAAGTTCAGAGTCCCGAGTTCAGATCTGCCTCGCTCCAATGTTCCTGTGTGGAGTTTGGAATTTTGAGCATGGTAAAAAATAATCATAATGAAGTCTCCCCACAGTTAATTTTTGATGGGAAAATAAAGAATTCGTGAGACATTTTACCTTTTGGAATGACCAAAATAGTATGGAATTTTTGGAGTGGAGTGGTGCGAATTAGTAAAAAAATGAAGAAAGAGTGGTGAGCCGTGGACAATATATGAACTTGTGATTTTTTGGGGGATGCAAATTTGCACTGAAAAATGTGAAATTTTTGGTTTAGTGAATTTTTTGAATGTTGAATAGTGTCCCTAACGGAGTCCTTCTCAATTATATTTTGCAGTGCATCTCAATTATATTTTGCAAAGCCCCCCCGAAGAAAGAGAAAACCATTCGCGCACCCCCCCCCCCCCCCCCCCCTTTGCAGTGCTGACTAAGACCTGTTTTTTTAACAAAAAAGCAATAAATGTCAACTTTCAACAACTCTTAACTACTTTTTTTATGAGTTTAAACTGGTTACAGGTAGGTCGAAAACAGAAAAAAATACAAAGTGAATCAAAATGTCTGAAATAAAAAAATAATAAAAAAGTGATTCCAATCCTTATTTTAAATGCACACTTCAAATGGTAAAACGAAAGCCTTTTCCCTGGGCTACTCCAGGCCCTCTGTGGCATCACCCCCCCCCCCCCCCCCCCGTGTAAAAAAATGGATTATTTGTTCATTTTGAAAGAAAATGGTATTCCAGATTGCACCAATTTTCTGAACGCGCTGCAATTTTAATGAAGTGAGTCGGATGAAAAATGTAGAAGGAGATGCGAGACAAAAAGTGGTCGCAATAAAAAGAAGAAGAATATTAATTATTGAAGAAGCGGAACGGTATATTTGTGAAGGCTGAAGAAGAAAAAAGAACCAGGGCAATCCGAGAGACTCGGGATGCAATTTACACGTGGACTTTGAGTAAAAATGGTGGGCAAATCGGAAGCGAGAGAGAAACTAAATTGAAGTAGGGGGGCTTGTAAAAGCATGAGTGTAGAGACTAATGGTTGACTGTTGAGAGAGGAGGATTAATGTTCTGTCACGGACCTCTGCGAATCTGACTATCATGGCCCGATGATGAAGGGCCGCATTTTGCCTTCATGCGCTATCAACACAAACGCCTCAATCCACCAGTGCACATGCCACGGAAGCGGCGCAAAGACAGATACTCGTGATCTGCTCCAGCGGCCACCGCTTGGTCCTCCGCCTTTGCGTGTGCCCTAATAGGAAGAGACATGAAGATCAGTCAGTCCTCTGAATTACACCCGACGCCAAACGAAGCGCATTGCCAACTCCCACTGGGGTACAACGTGCCATGACTGAGTAGTGATTGCCTGTCTGTCACGCTTCTATACAATCAGGGTGCATGCGCTACATGCTGATTGCAACACGCTGCAAGCATGTTAAACTGCGAGGGGGAGGGGGCTGTTCTTCTCCCTTTAGCCGTGAGTCCTGACCTTCTCTTTCGGAGGCCACAAAGGGTACATAAGCACAATCGAAGCTGACAGAGATACATGCGAAATAAAGATTAGGAACAGGTAAAACAAAACAAAACAAAAAAATCATCATTATTCTCCTATACTGGGTAGCTTGGTCAATTTCAGCAACTACATCTTCTGGATCTTCATCAGGATCTTCGTTTTTCACTTTTTGTACTTCAAATGTTATGGCTGGAGAGTGAATACTACAGTGTATTTTAATAAGATTATCAAATAATCAATAATCGACCGACTACTTATTGAATCCAAAAATATTCTTTAGAACTGATACATTTTTTCAGTTCTAAAATTGTTCAAATGCTCAGAATTTGAATTTCTATAAAGCAATCTATGATTAGCATATTTTGCATTGAGGCATATCACAGTTTTATGCTGTGTTCCGTTGTTCGTGCATCTATCCATTTCCTATAGCCACCTATCCTCACTAGGGTTGCTGGTTTGCTGGTGCCTATCCCAGTAGGGACAACCATTTGCACTCACAATCACTTGGGGCAACCTGGGAGTGGCCAACACACCTACCACACATTTCTTTTTGGAATGTGGGAGAAAACCGGAGTGCCTGTAGAAGACGCACGCAAACACGGGGAGAACATGCAAACTCCACACAAGAAGACTGGGTCGAGCTGGAACTGTGAGGCAGATGTGCTAAACAGTGTTCCATAGTGCCGCCCTGTGTTCCATTGTATTATTTGTAATTTTTTTTTGTTTTTTTTTAATTGCTTTATTACAGCGATCAAGAGGCGGTTGCAAACATCTGATTTTACTTTAGAAAAAAATAACAACAGTTTTGCAGATTTTCTTACGTTAAGTACCAAACTATCAACCACCTCATGAAAAAAACATGTACAGTAGTGCAATTTTGCCAATGTATAATGTATCTAAATTTGAATCATGTTTAAATAAAAAAAAGCATCCAATGATCAGAAAAATAGTGTAAAATTAATCAATTACTGTACTAAAATTGTTAATATTAACCTGACTGCAGTGTATTAGAATTTAATTTCAATGTTTGCATTTATTCAATTATGTATAAAGTGCATGGTTCAAGCGTTGTGTTTCTTAAAGTTGCATTTTTCGATGTACACTTTTGCATGAGATACGGGCAAAACAAAACCTTTGGAGTTTTTATTGTGGTGCGCTCTTGTTGTTTGCCAAAAGAATCGCTCTCATCTTCACTGAGAGCAAATCCCATCAGAGTAAACAAACACACACTCAGAGTGAACAAACACAACAAAAATCATTGAGTAACATTTTGTGCCTGCTGCTCTCCCCCCTAAGTGCTCAATTGCTGTCAATCACCAAGCAGATGCACACAATTTTAGATCCGAATCAGGCTAATTGAAATAATGAAATTGGGAGTCGTGTGGACTGGTCTGGATAATCTAAATAGATAGTCAAAACAAGTTCCACTGGAGTGAAAAATTCTGAGATTTGTAACTCATCATACAAGAATGCAACGTTCCCTTGCCACTTTGCCCTTTTTATGGCTTCAGTGCTTCATGTTTTGATTTTTTTTTCTGCAAAGGTCCGTCACTTTACAGCAGCACCTACTTGATGTACTGCAAAAATACTCCCACGCTCAGTCCTAACGTTGAGTCTGAAGCAGTCTAACAGCCTGTTAATATTCAGTCTTGTTCTGCTGCAAATGAAAGCACTTTTGCATAACACCAAACCACTCCTCGTCATTCTACATCAATGGAGTCATGGCATTACATAAGGGTGATGCGCTTATGGCTGTGTGTGAGAGGGCTGTGCTGAGACGGGGGAGGCTTTGTGAGCAGATGCATGGGGGAATAAGAGATTGTTCTTAGGCTGTGGCGAGAGTTAGCGGCCACTCGCCACGCATTGTGTGTTGTGTGCGGTGAAACAAAATAAAGTTTGTGCCCAAAAGAAGACATGTGCGTGTTCACCCTCCGTATGATGATTTGGACATCACTGGAAATGCGAAAGAAAAATAGGAAAGGGTTCATTCAAAACATGTTTACACTTCATTTGTCCTTGCATCCCAACGCACTCAATAGGCTTCGGTTCTGTACCGGTTATGTAGCGAATATTGCAGTTCTTCAAACTTGTGTTTTTTTTCCTCCATCCATTAATCTTCTTCCGCTTATCCAGGGGTTTGCTCCCTCGAAAAACATTCTAGCTTTTTCTTTTATAAGTTTTCTAGGGAAGGGGAGTTCTGGTGTGGCTCATCTGATGCGAAGAAACAGTGACTCTAATTTAAGAATTTAAGCTACACTTTATTGCCCTATTTCCAAAAGCAAACTCAGACACACTGTGTGTGAGCTTGTTCTTCGAGTCATGACTCACAGCTTGTGAACTGAGGTGTTGACCTGTTAATCATCAGTTTCATTCTTGGCTTATTTGTGAACATGATTCCAAGAAACCTGAACTTCACCACGTTGTATTTATTTATTTATTTATTTATTTATTTATTTATTTATGTATTTATTTATTTATCTTCTGAACTTACAGGGACACTTGATAGATTGAAAATTGGCACACATATAATAGGACTTTACGTATATAAAATGATAATTACACTAAATAAGCCCTCACAAGATTTTTAGGATGTTTTTTGTGTTATCTTCCAATAAATTCTGGGATGCCCCAAAATTGGGAGGACTCATTATTGTGGTTCTTGGCTTGGTTTGTCATATTGAGTTGTCATCTCAATAGCCACCCAAGTGCCAACACCACCAGGGTTAGCAGGTTTAAATTGTATTCTTACTGAGGATATATGCAGCGCGGATAACTGCTTCTCATTGGAGCCTTAAGCGGAGCAAATGTTGGCTTGTCCCTGTAAAGGAAGCGCACCTCTGTGGCGCTGAGTGATGTGCACACAATAAGTGGCAATTCGATTGAGGATCTAGATAACAAGTTGTAACAAGCCTCTTAGGTCTTAAGTGAAAAATGGACTTTGAAAAGTTCGGCATACCTGCACAGCAGCCCTGTTGAGGATGCATAGATGGATTTACATAAAGATGAATTCTCAGATGGACTTAAATAGGAAGGGCAAACCTCCAGCGATAGAACCGTCTTGATAGTCGAGTGTGGGAGGCAATTTTGGATTGTGGTGCGACCGTACACCCTGGAGGTGGACATGGGAGAAATGGTAAGTCAAGTTATCACTTTTAAGTTTAATTTTAGTTTAGGATGACCCGTGAATAGTTGGCACTTGGTACGAACACAGAGCATGACAGGATTGTATACTTTGCTCATATTTTCTCATTAATTGCTATGGAGTGACTAATTGTTGTGAAAGTTTGAATGAAGTGGTTTGAATTGAGCATTAGCGGTGAGGTCCACAAGAAACTTTAGGGATGACGGATCGCTTGTTTTGTACAAACGTTTTGAAAGGGCAAATATTGTCCTGGTCCTTTCCACTTTATATGAAAATGAAGTGGGGGCGTTGTCATAATTCTCATTTGTAGGGGACATAGTGGAACTGACTTGTTAGTAATTTGATTATTGAAAGTAAAAACTAATAACACATTAATGGTTAAAAAAATATATGTAAAGTGAGCTTGGTATTGAAAAATTGGAACATCCGGCTTCAGACACACTTTTAACAGGTGTTCTGTAATCATGAAAAAAAAGTACAATAACATAATGAATGACATCTGACGCAGATGCACACACACACACACACACACACACACACACACACACACACACACACACACACACACACAACTTCACAGGTGACATCGACCTCAGTTTGTTTCATTTCTCTCAAATGATTGTAATTGTTTGTCATAAGAAGACTTTCTCATTCAGTTGAGTTTTTTTGTGAATGTTTATTGACCAAATCCGGTTCAATTGAGGTTATGCTTGACATCTCTTTGTATTCTCCTTTCTTTTCTTTTGGGTAATCACCGTAATCACGAGCTGTCCAGCCCGAAGACAATCTATCCCGGCGGACGCAACCAGCCAGTGCCTGATTCAGAAGATCCAATAGTAATGCAATTGGGTCTGCTGCTCCATCTTATCTTCACCTATTCGAACACCTCTTCAACTGCTTCCTCCTGGCAAACCTACCTTTACAAACCACCACTGATTTTGTGTCAAGGCTTGAAAATGAGACTGTCTCCATCAGCAGTGACACTGATAAGGGGGTGCAGATAATTCAACCATTTCCTCACCGCCACGCATCCACCTTTCCCTTTGTAATTCAAAGTGTAATCAGAACATTTTTCTCTGTGCTCCTGTAAAGATCTGTTTTAAAATGTCGCGGCGGAGCCGGATTTGAATTAAAAGTGGCTGAGTGAAGATGTTGTCAGGAGCAACGGGGCAGAAACAACAAACCAAAACAAAGCCCTTAAGAAGCATTGCCATGCTGGCTTGAGGGAGTGAAAAAAACAACAAAAAAAAACATTTAATTAAGCAGAGACTAGACGTCTGTCAGTGTCATTAATGTGTTTGAGGAAAAACATGTTCCGTTACAGACACACAAATGAACCATAGCCAATTCCTGCTGCGTTGAATTATTAAGCATCCCATGCAAAACAAGATGACACTTAACCATAATTCATCAGCACAGCAACTTTGCAGTCTTACCTTCTTAAACAGGCCCAAGACGAATTCTCTTATTTCCTCCTTGTTTGAAAGAGATGAGAAACAATGTGTGTATGCAAAGCCTCACCTAACCTGTGGATTAAATAATAAAGGTGATTATCCAGATAAATATGTCTGGATTAGAGATGTAGCTGCCCTGTTGTACAAAAAGGATAATGATATTGCAGTGGAGTCAGAACATCGTGTGTCTTGAGGGATATTCAATGTCAATCTTGCTTGAATGTCTTGGGAGACACAATGGGAAATATTTTATGCAGTTTTATATTTTATGTTATTGGTATTGATTTTATAAGTCAGGTTATGGCTACACAGAGATAAACATAATGATAAACATGTACATCATTCATCAGGTGCAATGTTCTAAGGGTTTAATTTTAGCGTAATTAAAAGTATGTATTTTGCATGTTTCTCTTTTTAATCTTGCAACATAGCCTTAATTTTAATCATTAAGTGTAATGGGGTGCATTTGTGTCATCCGTCGAAACGAGCTTCTAGTGCCCCTTTTTGCAGTAGCCATGAAATTATGTACAAATAAGGCGACTCGGTTGCAAACATTAGCATCAATGCAGCGTGTCATCCATATTTTCAAATGTCATATAGTTCACAAGATTTTCCATTAAATTTCTCATGCAAGGCTTGATACTAGAACTCAAGTGGTTATATTTACAGCAGACGTGCTATAAGGAAGGTTTACAAATTAACAAAAATATTTCTGGTCTTTGCAAATTCGTATCATGCTGGAATTGGACAACAGTGAAATGCATGATTGAAATAGGCACAACTGGCTTAAAGTGCGAACAATCAAATCTTTGCCCTTGCGATATTAAATGTAATTGACGAGGTGGCAACATCAGACAGAGGTGGTTATAAGAGTGGGAAAAGGTTAAGTTAAGCCACTGAAACAAAATAACGAGGAGAAAATTCTAGGGTTCAGAAGGTTAATGAACTCACGGCATCACATTGTAGACACCATTATAGCCTGAAATCCATGTAATGACGCTTGATGTTCACAAGTGAAATGTCATGACACTGTCTACATCCCAATACCCAGCTAAGCCAAAAGAAGAGCTTAACGGTGTTTTTGTCCCCGGGCAAATACCTATTGAATTCTCCACTCTTTTATTGACAAATACTCTAATCTCACTGTGTGCATTAAACCTAAAAACATCAGAAGTGTCTGCCTCAATCAATAATATTGGCTGTACAATGCAGAACTCAGAATCGGTGGTAATTACCTGGCTGCAGATACCTGTAATGTAAGTGATACATATAGTTGAGTTTTCTTTCATTCCAGTGTAGTCAATGCCTCTACAGTACTGGCCACTGAGGCTCAAATCTTTGCTGTGAAAATATAATATCCAGTGAGGAGAGCAGTGTTTCCTCTACATTCATTTAGGAGCAGCATTCCGCTGCTCCTTATAATGCTTACATGGCTCGACACTGCGACTGATTTCAACTGCAAGTGTGTTCAGCAGCAGTGCGCTTTTATTTTTAAATTGGCCTTGGTAGATGTAATAGTGGGATTGAGATCACACACCGTCATGAAAACAAATGTCATTCAATCGTTAAGGACACGACTAAATGTTGCCATTGTATGATACAGCACAAGTCTCCACCGTTAGTAGCCGCTAACGTGGTGCATTCAAATGCAGCTGGACATTTCGAACTCAGACAGAAAAAGTGCATTAAATGCAATGCGTTAAACAATAATGAATGAAACCATCCATGCAATTACTTTAGTATTTTACTTAAAATTGCGATGCGTCATCCATCTAATCACTTAAGTTAACAATACCTTATCAAATAACCGCCTTCCGTTTGCCATTCGAGTGAGTGATATGTCAATAAATTAAAACAAAGAATGGTGGTTTGTGTGATTCTCATTACATTTACTGCCACAAACTGGAGCACTTTTAAACTTGTTCCCCTTTGAAAAGATGTTAAATCACTGAAAAAGAACAATTTTTGAAGTCATTGTAAGCAGTCTTATTTTTTGTGCCATCAGTAATCCGAGCTTTAATGAGTTTCTCCATATTCCCTGCAATGTGCTCATTTACACCAAGTTAGGGGACACTAATTGGAGCACCTCATTGCACGATAAAAGCTGGTCTTTCTGCACTCAACAAAATGATGTTCACAAAAAAGCAAAATTATTTTTGCTGTCTTTTTTTAAAGTTAAATCAAATTGACCTGGTTTGCCAGACAGTTCTTGTTCCAGTCAAATTATCATATCTTGAGTCACTATAACTGTCACTATAAAACTATGGCATACAAATTGCATCAGCAAATATGGTCATGCTGTAGAGAGTGTGAACCAAACCCTGTGCGGTGCGGCAAAGTGAGAAATTTGGTTACACCAGTGTAAGACAGTGCAGGGCCCTGTTATAACCATCTTGCTCAGTATGGAAATATTCTTGAGCATGCTCATTTAAATGATGCTAGTGAGAAAATCCCCAACTTGTTTGGGGTTGCCATCATCAAGTTTATCAAGCTCCACGGAAGGCCTGACCCTGCTCCTCTGGAGGAACCAGTTAACCAGTAAACTTTAATGTGCTTTTCAACCTTGATCCTTATTGTATTTTGATATTTCCCTCAATTTTCCATCCTTCCTCTTCAGTCTTTGAGCTTTGCCTAGTGAGGCGAATCGTGCAGTCGGCAACCTTAAAGGAATTCTGCTCTGTGCAATCAAAATGCCGCCATGCCCAAAATCTGCTTAGTGCATACAACCGAAGGCCTTATAAAGCACTTTTTTTTAAGGGTGGAAACATTTCAGGCCTCTTCATAAAAAGTAGCACAAGAATCTTGTCGCATTTCATGCACCAGTCAGCTCCCTTTGGAGTGTCAACTTTTGAATTATTGACTTGGAGGGAAAAATCAGCTTTGATATTTGAAATGGATTGGCTGGAGGCAGTGTGGTGCTGCATGCAATTCACAGGATGGACATTTATAATGTTTTTTTTTTTTTTCTTCCCCATTCACAGCTAATACCATTATTGTTTTCTGTTTTGTGCCACAGACTAGTAGAGGAAATGCGTCGATGGCGGTCGACCAGTCGATCGCGAAGGTAGTATTGGTAGATTGCATGACATCAAACAACATACAAAATAACTCAATAAATAAGAAAAGTGCAAACAATGTGACTAAAAGCTAACCACAGACAGACATATACTGTATAACAGGTTATAAATAGCATACTATTAATGTGACCAAAAGGATATATGTAGTGGTTAGGATTGAGAAAACATTTTGTTTTGTATTATTCATACCTGGGGATTTACAACGTAACATGGCACATTTTATAGTACACAGGCAAGCCTTTGTGATTCTCGCTCCCAATGTCATCGAGGTAAGGTGACGGTTTTGGGGCTCCCCTCCTTCGAAGGACTATGGTAATATTTCTGACACAAATTAGTGTGCATTTTGTTTACTTGTGGTGCTGCTATGTATCAGCGGCCTATAATTTTATCCCACTGGTACCGTAACAAGTTGGCCCGTTGAAAAAACGATCTTGGAGGAAAAATAATTGGTCACCTCTGGATTATATGATGGTTTATTATCTGAAACACAAAAACATTGGGGCTGACATGTTTACACACATTGCAATTTCTTAAGATCCCAAAGGTAAGTACTCAATTTTGTGTTTATTCACTCTAACATTTTTTACTCACTTGGCAAAAAGTAATTGAGACTGCTTCATTTCAAATATGATGGAATGCATTATGTAGCTCAGGTAGTTTTTACCCTTAAACGTTTGGAAGAGTAGTACCGGCGCAAAATGATGTTTTGAAGTGTGGTACCAGATGTGTTCATGGAAAACAAACATAATAAAAAAACACAAAATAAATGGATCATCTTTTTGGACGGAGTTATCCGCAAAAAAATGTAAGGTTTTATTAGTGTTAAACGAGCTTGAGTGTGCAGCTATTGGATGAGCTTCTAATTAAAACTCGGACGAAGTGACTAAATGACCAACATAACGATGAAAAGAACACGCCTCCGCTGTTCACATACATTCTTTAACCTTCAACACTTTATGAACAATGAAAACACGAACATGTAAGTGTTGCATAAAATCGAGATACTTTTGCTGTGTTGTTGTTTTTTTTGTTTTGTTTTGTTTTTTTTTTAATCTGCAGAAATGTCTCATTAGTGTTTTTGATGCCCGTTGCTATCACCTTCACAGCATCTGGGAAAAACACCTGGCTTTTCACAACCTCATCAGTGAGCACGCGGCGCTTCCCAAGAGGGTCCCGAGAGGAAGACTGAGGACGGGCAGTGGGTTGCACGGCTGTCGGTAGCAGATGGGACAGAGACGTTGATGCTATAACATCCTTCTATTCACCCTCATACGAGTTTACAGATCGCTTCTTTGTTGTAATAAAAGGCAATTTTGCTTTTTGTGATCGACTTCACTCATTCATTGAGCGATATCAAAATTTCCAAATAAGAGCACATAATAAACTTAAAGGAATTATCATCACTGTCTTCCTCAAAATAAAGTCTGAGACTCCCATAATATCCTGTTGCTGAAATCACGTGGTCTTTGTCCTCCTCCGCTTTCATAGTTTCTCTGCTCCGATATCCTATTCTTTGCATCCACCTTCATATGCACATTTTTCTTTACCTGAGCCACTGTGTGGACCTAAGGTGACACTGCATTGACTGCCTCCGTGATAAGTATCTTTTTGTTAATGAACACTCCAGTGGAAAACGTTTGAAAATGCATCATTTTCCTTGGATCCACCTCTGACAAGCTGACTTCAATTTCTGCCATTCAAAAATTTCTTTTTATTTTTGGCTGATATTTTGTGTCAGATTTTCTTGTAGATCTTCTTTTGATACATCAAATAGGGAAAGAGTGGTGTTGCAGGCAAAACTTTCAATACTGTAGGACTTTTTATAATATTTTATTTTTTATATTATACTTTTTCTGATACTTATCATATAATATATATTTAGGAATATTTGTATTTACTGTTCAGAGAAAGGCTTGTACCAATTGTCATTGTGCTCTAAAATGACTCAACTAAAATATCAAAACGAGTTTTGAAGTAAACGACAATGCGTGCTTGCTTCTTGTGACTTTTAACCCTAACCCTAACCCTAACTCCAAGTCTGCCTTCCTATCCTTCTGTAGCAGGAAGGGTAAAGTTTCCCACTTTTCTCGTGGCGTATCAATGGTACCCAATGGTAATTAAGGCCTCTTCTATAAAAGGAGGTGTCGCTCTTGCAGGAGCCCACTTCCGGGGAACCTTGTGTGGCTCCTTCCGATACTCATGCAGACCATGCATGCTAGCTGGCCGTTTTAGCGACCAGAAGAAAATGCGCCTCGTTTGCTAGGTGCGCACTCCGTGGTCGCCATCATGCTACAATGCAGCCGGGAAATGGTTGCGCCCCGTTTCCCCTCCGTGCATTCCATTGAGCTGATTCGGAGTGTTTGATGTACAGCAGGACATTGCAGTTTTGTAATGGCTGTTTTTCGTCGACACATTGGGTGTGGCATTGGACTGTCCGTGCCATGTGTTTTCACCTTCCTCTTTCAACGTCTGGTGGCGACAACCACAAACAGCGCCCGTCCAAATGGCCTAATGGCCTAAGCAGTGGACTCAATCAACCCATTTCTGTTGTCGTCCATGAAGGAATGGAGACTTCCAGTGGCAGTCCTGGTAGAGGGTCCCACTTTTTAATTGTTGTGATGTTTCTGTTTGGGCTCGAGTGTTCACCGTAGTGTTTTTGTGTGTATGTGTGTGTGTGTGTGTGTGTGTGTGCGTGTGTGTGTGTGTGTGTGTGTGTGTGTGTGTGTGTGTGTGTGTGTGTGTGTGTGTGTGTGTTGCTTGGGTGTCCCGTTTTGCTCCTTGGGGCCCCACCTTCCCCCCTCTGCAGTGTACCAGATGCGATAAGCTCCAGCCCTTATTAATTTATGTTCCTGGCCAAGACTTTACGATTCATTGAATTAAAATTGTCTTATTTATTGGACCCTTGCCTCTGTCTCTGGTGTCTGAACCTGATGACCGTAAGTTGAATCACCCATCTTTCTTGGGTGATACCCTAAGTGGCGTTGTCATATCTGTTCCCTTGACCTAAGAATTAGTTTACCCACGTGACTCCCCAACGCCATACTTCAAAAGTTCTAAAACAACATTTTTGAAAAGAAATGAATGTGAGGTTGAGTTTTGGTGGAACATTCTCTCGGCCTTATTTCAGTTCTTCTTTGTGTGCTGTTTTTCAGTTAGTGATGGGCAGATGAAGCCCTCTGAAGACTGAAACTTTGCATTCAAAACTGGTTCACAAAAAGGTTCATCTTGTGAAGCTTCATTTGCATGCAAACCCATCTGGTGGCCAAAGCCTAGATTTTTATTTCAATTGTGTGATTTTTTTTCCCTCCCTTCTTTCCTGTTCCTTTCCTTTTTTTTTCCAAGCAACAATGATGTCTGCATGAAAATAATGACCAGATTCAAAACAACAAATTTAGGTCTTCTGGTGTTCCTTTATATAATCTGTTTCTGTTGAATTTGTGGTTCATTCAATGGTATGAAATGAACATAGGATGGTCATCTAAAAACTGTTTTAACGGAAGATTGTGACATTATCCACTGTGTTAATTAATGATTTTTACTCCACCAAAACACTACTTGTAACCTTTCATGACTTATAGACATAGACGATATATTGGACAGATTTTTTTGGCATATTGCCATTTAAGGGAATACATTTTGTTTACTTCCATGAATAAATACATTTTTCATGGGAAATTGGCCAAGTTCCAACAGGTCAACAAAATATACATGGGGTTTCTTCTGTTCTTTTACGTGACATGTGAACCACTTCGTGAGGCAGTGAGACTTCAAACAACATTAATGACATCAATTTCCATGTGCACTTCTGACATTCTGTCCTTGGTTGCTCAGAACACGCTATGAAGTCTCGCCACATTTTGGTCCATCACTAGTTTCATCCATCTGAAGTTTGCTAAATCACATTGCACATGCTAAATTTGTCACAGGTAAGAGTGTGCGTCCAAACAGAGAAATGATAGCCGATGTGACAATGTGGAACTGTGCAATGATGAATTGAAAAACAATAAGCGCACATTGGCCCATCATTTTGTACATATTCCTGCCAGGCAAACTGAACTGAGCAACATTTAACGTTTTTCGGAGAGGCAATCCAGAGCGCGCCCTTTCAGTAGATTCATTTCCACATAAATGCCTGAGGACTCGCATTTAGTATTTCGTATTAGGTCTAGTGGATCAGACCCATTGTGTGTTGTTTGCATAGAAATGAAGGCGAGACAAAGCATCGTTAAAAAGGTTTTTGGAAAGATCTTAGGGTTAATGATGTGTTCACTTATTGGTGACTGATAATGTCATATCAGGAACTAACTGCCCTGTTACCTCATTAAGCACAGCATGACATGGTGCCACGGGGCGCTGACTGCACACTACCCAGCAATCATTGCTGACTCAATGCCTTCTTACACCCCCCCACTGTGAAACTCGTTTTACACTTTTTTTTCTACTATTTGATTGTGGGGTATATTTCAGTTCATATTATGAAATGAATGGCATGGTTCATAGATTTAATTTCTTGCTGTTCAGATTGTTCTGACATCCATATACAATCGGAGTTTATGCTCGCTCCTGTCGATTTCTCAGGCATTGTTAATTCATGTCCCTGCTCTATCTCATTTTTCACCTTCATATCTCGTCATCATATTCTCAGGAATTTTTCATTTGTGCACATGTACATCTGCAGCTGATCTCAGTTTTACACTCTTCAGTCACCTTTACTCTCCCAATTTGGTGCAGTTGGTTCATCCCTGCCCTTTTCTCTCCATCATTCCTGCCTCTCCGCTGACTTGCCTTTGGGTCGCACGGGGAATATGCTGATGGGGCAAGGCGAGTTAAAGATAGATTATTTATCGTTTCAGGGGGGAAGTACAGAAAGGGAAATGGAAAAAGAGGTCAAAAAAGTGTGTGCAATTAATTACAGACACCCAACACCAAATCACTGCGCAGGTGTTGTTTTTAATCCCTTGAGATAGGTGCCTGTTCCAAATTTGTTTAATGACTTCCCCTCAAGCTGAAGATCAAATTAGAAGGTTACTTGGATAATGTATCAATGCGGGAAAAACATTATTGTAATTTATAAGATGCTCTGTGTTGGAAACAAATGATTGTTGTGGGTTCATTGGCAAACAAGATGGGGTTAGTTCTGAGGTTGACTTCCGGCGTTGGAATACAAAATTGTTGGTAGAATAGTTTTTAATTGAATTAGAAAATGTTGGGATATATATATATATATATATATATATATATATATATATATATATATATATATATATATATATATATATATATATATATATATATACTATATATATATATATATTGCTTCTGTGACCTTAGCAAGCACAGCTGAATAAATAGGGCAATTTCATAATCATTTTACCTATAAAATCTGTTTGTGTATTTATGATTAGTATTTCAGTTAAGTAACAATGAGCATTTAGTTAGTATTGGACTTCAAGCTCGCAATTAGCACATTAGCTCACAAACATTAGCATACTGCATCCACCCGAAGGTGAGCAGCCTACACTTTGGCAGAGAGATGGACAGTAAGTTGTCTGCCGGTAGTTTTTATTATATAGTATAACAGACAAATTGGGCACCAAATTTTGTTGTATTTTTTTACAATAGCATTTTAAGTGTTTTTAATCTTTATTACATCTTTACATCTTTTAGTCATTTACTGTGAATAAAAATGTATTAACCATCAACTGGGGCTATCACTTACCTGTCTGTCAAGCTTCTATGGGGACAAAACACTTCCCTGTATTTTCATTTTCATTTTTTCAGATTATTAGTAACATAAAATATAACACAATAGCTCAAATCATGTCAGTAGACATAAGGCTTTCTAACAGTTTTCCACCTTGTTTATATCCTGAAATTACGGGGAAGTGGTAAAGTGTTTTTGTACCACCCGAAAATTTTAAGTGGCTATTACTATGAGAATGTTATGAAGGTGATACTGTTTTGTGCTCATAGCCTACCCCGATCAATGAAGCCTATTAAATCCTCATCAGTTTATACTAAAAAATGTGATGACAAAATAACAAGAGAAAGAAAAATGAAATCACATACACTATGTGACCTCAGAGAATATTACTGTCAGTCAATCACTTTATTCGACAGGGGTCGTCTATTTCTTTGGCGCTGTTGCCGAGTCTGTCACAAAGCATGAGAAAAAGAAAAACTTGTCCGGTGATATTGAGTTTGAATTTGAATGATGGAAAAAAATCATTTTGCACGTTGCCCCCGCTTGTCAGAGTTAAGGACGAATCACAGGTGGGGTTAATGGGATCTGTCTGTTTCGGGGCAGCCTCGCAGCGCCACAATAAGAGACGTAAAAAGACTGATAAAATGAGGGAAAGGGGAGAGGGGAAAGCGAGGTGCTCAGTAGTAGATGAGAGCAGTGACGGGAGGACGAGTTGAGGCAGTGTTAGAGCCGGGCTGTTTCCTTTTTTTGTGTGCTAGTCCAGAGGGCATGCTGGGCTAAATTTGGGGGATGTGACACATGGTGAAAAGAGTAATGCACCTTGACAGACTGGCGCTCCTCTGCCAACTCGGCCAATGATGCTCTCTAAAGCTGAGTGATGTGTAGCGCGAGCAGCACCTGTGACACCAACTGCCACCCTGCGGGAGCCTCAACAGCAAGCCACCTGTTAAAAATGCACTAGTTAGCGTCACACTGCTGTTTTATCCGTTCATTCAATAAATTCAGTTCATGCAATGTCACTTATATGGATGCAATGATTGTGTTTACTTTTCAGGTTTTTCAACTACTCTTGCTAAATGAAAATAATTTGCCTCCTTTTTTTATATGAAACCCATATCAGATTATTATAGATTAGGAATTCTGTAGGGGACCATGACAACACTTGATATGTTCTATTATGTATTATTAATTTCTACATTAACATTTCCCTAATTTATATTATTAATACATACGATAAAAAGAGAATGAGAAGAATATGCTGCTATAAATAGAATTTGTTCTGTTCTAAGTTTCTCTGACAAAAATAAAATGTCAGGAATTATTATTATATATATATATATATATATATATATATTTATTTATGTATACATTTTTACTATACAATTGTTTCATTTTGACAATGAGTTTGAAATATGTATTTCTTAATTGAATAAACAAAATAAAAATGTTTTATAATACACAGTGGGCCACTGTATCACAAGATTAATCCGTTCCATGGTTGGGGTCCTAAGGTGAATTCACCGTATGGCAGACAATCCAAACCTATGTTAAATAGCTAATGTGTTTAGAATCACAGGTAAAAACATCAAAATTGGTCATACATATTAAAAATTGGTACCAAAATAGTATAGTAAGTGCTACGTAAATATAACATACATGTATACAATCAGAAAACATCATAAATAAAAAAACATAGAAAGGAATTATTTACCTTTGAGTGGCACTTGTTATGGCCATATTACCTAGTAAAGGTATTATTATTATTTGCTCAATTGGGGAAGTGAACATTTAAAGATTGTCATGTGTAGTGTTACAATGCGTATGACAATACAACTCTTGAATCTAGTTATCGGGGCGCTGGGGCTGGTTACACCAGGCTTGATGGATGGCTCCAGCAGATACCAGGAACAACATCTGACATGGGCATGCAGAAAAGTGCAATACCGGGAAGAACTCTACACAGAACTCTTAAGCCCCCAGGACCCGAGCTTGAATCACACACACTCACACACAAACTTGCAACTCTGTTGCCCACCATGTTCTTTCTCATTCAATATTTCTTTCCCGGTCTGGCTGTTCCAAAGTCAACACTTTGTCTAGAGGGGGAGCAAAATATGTGTCACACATCGCTGCATTACAGAGTCATCTGTTGAAGAATTGGTCTGTCTCCTTCCTGGAATATCTCTGGGGAAATCCTGCAAACTCAACACAATGTCAGTTTCACCACTGCTATAAATAATGGCAATGACTTACATTGTTGACCTTGTAGATTGTGCACATGCATCGTGAAGATTGAATCCAGACGAAGTGTAAATTAAAAAAAAATTATGATTTGAAATGTTTACCATGTTTTTCCCCTCTGTTCTCAGTGGTTGCATTAAAAGGGTACTAAACCCCAAACCATTTTTTTTTGATAATCTGTATAAACGTCATGCTGTTTACATATCTTGTCAAATATTTGACATATATGTGTGTTCGTCCTCAGATTGGCTGAGCAGTGACTGCCTACGTCACTTGGTGACGGAGGTGCTTTTCCACCATGGTGCATTCACTGTGGGGCTAACAAACATTTGCATTCCAATGAGTGAATGCAAAAGCTGAGGATAGGGTATGTTTCAAGACTTACTTTCATTCATTCGTTTTTTTTCATTCATTCATTCATTTTTTTTTAACTACCCATGTCAGAATGGTACACACATGCACCATTCACAAGTGTAAAAATAAGTGCATATAAGGGAGTGAAAAAGAAGTTTCTTTGTAAAACCTGTTGTTAGACTACAAATGTGATCGAAGGAAGAAACTGAGTGGCCGACTGTAGAATAAACCGCTACTGATGATGGATTGAATAAATAAATGTTCCGATTCAAACACAAACAAAACAAATGATGTATATACACAGCAGGACTGCCAATCAATGACTGTAGGTTGTCAGAAAAGACAGGAATGTGATCATGAAATCTGGACACCTGCCAATGTTTGTCATCCAATTGATTCCATTAATCAAACAGAGTATCAATGTGTACCAATCCAAGGATTGTTGATGTAGAACTTCTGTATACATCTTCTTTACAGAAGTAATGTTAAAGTAAGAGCATCACATTTTTCATTACAAAATAAATTTGGGGTAAACTGAGAGAAAACACTGAGACACTGTACACTAGCCATATACAATGGTGCTGAATCGTGAGATCACATCATCTCAGTGACCAGTAAACACGATCTATACAAGTGGCACAGGTACAGGCCTCCATAGCGAGCACTTTTTCAGAGGTAAATATAATATAAAAAAAGTAGTAGTGCAGACCCAATGTCAGAGCAGTTTCTTCATACTCACAATATTCAAGATGAATAACGCTTCCAGCTATTTGCGCTTCTGCAAAATTACAATTCTTTTCACTGACTCCTTTCGATGATGTTCACTCCACTCACACATTAATTGACCTCTTGTGACTCCCAAATCTACAAACTGTTTGCTGGAGGCATTTAAAAACAGACCTACTGAATAAAACTTAGAGTGTGTATGAAAAACGTGCGCTCATTTCCATGGCAGCACAACTTATTTACCTCTGACAAAAACATGAAGTTCTGGGCAATCTATTTACAGGCAATTTTACGGCTCAGCATGCAATCAAATAAAAACACCAATTACATCACTAGTCTCGGTCGGAAGCACAAATGGCACTCAAAGAAAAGGCCGTAAAATAAACTGAGTATGATCTTCACAGTTTTCATCTAATAGCTACACAAATCATCATGTACTGGAGAGAATTGCAGCTGTACTTTGAGGAGTTGTTTTCAATTTGTAAGAGACGCAGAAAAATGCATTTCCAGCACGAGTGTAGTACGTGAGCAGGACTTCGATCTTTATCATGAAACGTATGCAAAATTGCATCCAGCGCTGAGAATCAAATGCTAAAAATTCCAGTCGCACAAGAGCGTCAGTCTGCAAACGGAGGGAGGGAGGGTGGGGGGGGGGTTACTTAATCTCTGAGTTAATGGTTTGCAAAGAGGCTGGGGAGGCTGCGGTCGGACTCTAAATGGAAAACCTTCCCTGCATTGTGTCTCGGTAATGGGAGGAGTTTATCTTGCCAGGCAGAGGGCCGCCATGAATGCTCCTCCTCAAACTGAGAGTATCTTCTCCTTCCCTCTGTTTCATTGCAGAATTCAGATGTTTGTGGTATTATTTAGAAGGGACTCTTGAGGTGTGGGAAGGCTTACATTTTGCAAACCATTCTCAGCTTGGTCATGTTTTCAGTCCCTCCCTCATTAAGGTGGTAAATTGTTATTTCCTCATAGTGAATACTTATTGCATACATGTTTCGATGTCACCACAGTTTGTCTTCAACCTGTTTCATTTGCAGACCATCTTAAAGATAATACCACGGTGAAAAATAAGCAAGAAGGGATCAATACTTCAGGTTGTTTGTCCAGTCTTCATTTTTTGGCCATGATTGATTTCTTTCTCTGGACAGGGTCAGCACATGTTGATCCAGACAGGCTCACGTCAATCGAGAGGTCTGGTTTTCCGTTACCACACACATACCGTAATTATTAAAAACACTGAGTCATATGAAAGACGTCATCAGTAGTTTAACGTCTTTGAGCGAGATATGAAAGGAAGTCTGAAAAGTGAAATCCTGTAATATGTTGAATTGAAATTGTTTTCAAAAGAAAGAGTATTTTTTTCATGATCAATTCATTTCATTTTCCTCCTTTGGTGGATGGGTAAGTGATAAATATTAGAGCAAAACATTTCAAAAACTAGAGGTGTTACAATCATAGTTAAAAGTTATTTTATATGCATCGGGCTTTGTGTGCTTGAGTTGTTGGGAGTTGGGAAACAAAGATCAAGTCATTGTGTTTGACATAACTTGACAGGCTCCTGTGGGCGGGTAGGCAAATTTAGGAGCAGAAGGAAGACATGAAAATGGAGGAGCGTGTGAGGGTTGTCGGTCCGATGAATTGCAAATTTAACTTAAAAAAATGCCTCGATGGCATAAAACGAAAACGATATACATTATTTGTCAAGAGGGACCTTGCTTACCACAGAATCACTTGATGTTTATCTGACCACATAAATGCAAAGCACCCAGCTGCAACTGCATCCACAACTAAGGATAGCATCAAAGACTCTCATGGAGCGAGCCATAGCAAAGCTCTTGTAAATCAACTTGAAGACACTTTTCGTTTGAGCAACTCTGTGATGGACGATGTTTTATTTTAACAAGAAAGAAAACAGCACAATCCCTTCTGATGGTTGAAACTAAATGTTGCAGCACCATCATAAACATGAGACCCTAATTTAAAAATGCTTTGTTTTTCCTATGTGTCAATGATATTTTGGGAGAGGTACACTTTGCATTCAGGAGTTTGTCCAAGCACAGCGACAGGCATTTTTAGAAAATAATCAAGGTCTGAATCTAACGTCATGTCGAACTTTTCAACTGCATTGATTGAGAAGATAGGTTGTTCATTAGAGGGATTGTGCTTTTTGCAGCAGTGAAGTACACAATTTCCACAATTGTGAAAAAGAGTTTTCAGTGGTCATCAGGTCACTTGCGAGCACTTTGCCAGCACAGTAAGCAGCGGAAGTGCTCACCTTTTCATTTTTAGCACGGCAGCAGAGGGTAAAGACCCTGAGAGGATTGTGTTATCTATATATTCTTTTCAAACCGCTGGGAAATCAAAGAAGTCCTGCAAGGTCAACATGACGAATGATTCTCCATTCTTTCCAGGCAAATGAAGAATCACTCTGAATACTGTGGTTTTGGATCTTTAAATTAAATGAGCACTTGTTCCTTTTAATGTTTAGCCTCGGTGTTTTTTATTGTATTGTACATTTCTGAATTATAACCATTATGGCCAGCAGCCATACCGCATCAAATACATTACAGCGTTAGGTACAGTAGCAAAATCCCGTCGGATTCACGATAAACTGGAACAAAATTTGTGGAATATGAATTATCTCGCAAAATCTCGTCGGATTCACGATAAACTGGAACAAAATTTGTGGAATATGAATTATCTCGCAAAATCCTTACATTTGCAACTTCCATCCATATCAGGGGGCAGCCATTTTGTCACATGCTGTTGACTGAAAATGGCTCATGGTTCAGGTAACAACAATCATGTCTCATGTTTGTTGTTGAGTTATGCGACATTTGCATGCTGAGCCATAATTGGTCATTACCTGAGCCCTGACAATATGTATTTTGGTGCTTAGTTCATGCTTTACAACATATTACTATGAACAAAATAAATGACTTAACTTGCCGTTTCATGTTTTGCGTTGTTTCTGTTGAAGTGTTGGGTTTGGTTCACTTTATAATAAAGGCTGATTCTTCCTGTTAGTCTGACACACAAGCACATACATACTTATAGAGGTACACACAGTTTATTGTGTTCAAGTCAGTCCATGAGACAAATTTAATTTTCGTTCTTTCAGCTGCTGTGCTTCTTTTCCATCTCTGCCTTTTGTGTGTGGTGGGCGTGTTCCTATGGAACCAATTTATTTGTCTCACTGTATTTGTGTGTTATGTGCCATGATTGATTTCTCTCTCTCTCTCTCTCTCTCTCTCTCTCTCTCTCTCTCTCTCTCTCTCTCTCTCCCTCTCTCTCCCTCGCTCTCTCCTGTTCCTTCCCTCCTTCATCTGACCTGCTGCAAAAGTGAGTGTACAATGAATGGCACGGACTCAACTGATGAGGATTTTAAGTGGATACGTCAGAAATTAAGGGAAAGGGAAAGAGGGAGGGACGGCGCAGCAGAGGAGAGCAAGGCAAGCCATGTACAGAGAGCCAAAGAGAGAGGGGGGCTATATTGACTCAAAGCTGGTCTTCAAGCTCCTTAGTGTGTGTGAGAGAGAGAGAGAGGCAGGCGTGAGAGCAGTTAAGATGGAGTGCTGGCACAGATGAAGACTGCCCTGGGTATGTAATTGGTGGCTGTCTGTGTTCGTGCATGTGCCTCTGCGTATGTCTGGGGCTCCGAGCGGATGAGTTTGCGAGCACCACGCTTCCCTCCAAGTGCTCATCGATGTCATTGTAAGAAGCAAGCAGTGATGTAGGGCTGTCGTTACATAAACGCAGTTGTGGAATCATTGAGTGAGAAGAAGTAATGATGGATCATGTTGGCGAAAGATGGAAACTTGCATTTATTTATATGTGTGGTTGAATTACTCACACTTGGGGGTCTGCTGTTTAAAATGTGACCTGACATGGTGTGGCTTTTGGGTAGGACGGCGACAAAGGAGCTTTCAACAGCATCAGTTGAAGATTGATGTCAGACTTTACATTTACTAACACTGATTGTTTTCTTGGATTGGGAAAAATGTCTGTTGAAATTATTTTGAACATTCCATGGTTTGCACATTTTCTAAATGCGTTCAATCATCTGATTATATTCAAGAAAAAATTGAATCATGTGCACCTGAAAATTAGGAAGTCGCACACCAGTTTATTATCGGAGTCGACATTATTTAAAAAAGAAAAAATGATGTATTGATACTGATATTAAAGTGCCACCAACTTGTACGTAAAGACAAGCGACGCAGAAAGGCAAATAATTTACTACTTAACACAGAAGCATATGACAGAGTTAGATAATGAATATTGTTGCTGCAATTCATTTAATTTTCAAGTCAATGATTTTCCAATCTGTGAACAAATTAAAAAAATAATGCCTATTTTGCATTCAGTCATTTTTTGTGAGCCTATGGTCTTTTTTTTTGTTTTTTTACATATTCACATTTTATGTGGCAATAATACTCGACAGCTCAATATGGACACAAAATCGTGTCACATTCAGTGATGAGGAATATATTTCTTGGAGCGTTGATGAAATACACTTGATTTAATATCCTCTTCACCAGGTAAAACTTGCTTATTGAATTACTTCTCATTCTAGCCATTTATGAGTTGGGAGTGTGAGTTGTTCTGTTTAGGACAGAAATTAATCCCTTAAAGGGGGGGCAAATATGCACAATTTTGAGAAATAGCTCTCAAGATTGTAAATGACAGAAGCATTCAATTTATAAATGCAGAAAAGTGTACTCATTCTAAAAAGTGGGACTTGCACCTCTGGCAATGTGAGACAATTAATATATCTGAATTTTCTTCCACACGACAGATGTAGTTTAGGAAAATTACACTGCAGCTTTTTCTCTGCGATGAGTATAAACACTTTACTTTACAGCATACATAGTTAAGTGAACATGAGCTGCTTCCAACGATAGATTATCTTTGTAAACAGTCCGAATACAGGCAAGTTGGCAATGGACACGCCTCATTTAAGGACTGCCATAGAATGCCTCCTTATTTACTGGCTGATTATCACTATTTCATTAAGGATCTATCACACTGCTGAATAGATTGCGTATTCATCATCGCTGAGATTCTGTAACCGTCACGTGCTTTATTGGTTTATTACCATTCAATCAGGCATGCGTTCAGGGCCATATGTTGACCAGATCTGTGATTTTATGTCACAAAACTAAAATCAAGTGGATTGCAAGAAGCCACAATAGTCACAACAGCCACTGTATGTGATTTTTGTCATCATCATGGAAGTGTTCGATCACATCATAATTACATGTTGGAGTTCATTACTTTGCTATGAGCTGTTAAACTTGAACAGTAATTTCTAACATTTTATTGAAAGGATGAAAGCATAAACAAAAATATGCTGGAATCGCTTTGAGGAAACTAGGAAATTATGGCTTTTGGTAAATGGAGTCTGAAGTTTGTTGCCACTTATTATGCCTCATTTAGAGGTAAATGTGTTAATGACTCAGTTAGACTCGGAGCGGTATTATGTAAATATTGCTGAGGGGAGGTGCCAACAAGTCAGAGGAGTGCTAGGGGTGAGGGACATGTTGAAGAGTGAAGTAACATGACATGTTCAGGTTTTACTGTTAAACTTTGAACAACATTACTTCAAAGTACAGACTTGATCAAGGGAGAGCAGAGGTGAGTCTAGACTCAGAGGTTCAGGGGTGCTGAACTTTCAACCGGACACAATAAATCCAACCATTATGAATTTATGAAAGAAAAGCACAACCATTTTAATCATGGGTATTCAATTAGTTAGCTTCTTTGGAGCACTTTGGCTTTACAGCTGGCTTTCCCATTTCAGTCAAAAAAAGAACAGCGACGCTGTCCCTGACTATATTTTCTAACTTGGAAAAATCAGTCAGTTAGCTCCTACCTAACAACATAAACAGTGAGCTAAGATTAAATTCTGCAACATCGAGCACTCGTAGCGATAATAGAGTATTGGATTGGTTATTAGTAGTCGAAGGAAAGAAATGATCAGCAAAAGCCACATTTAAGCCGGGTAATTTACTGTACAGTCACTATATCATTAGAAGGCACTATTTTCAGGTGAGCAAGTCAGTAGGGGAGAGGCGGGAGGGAGGATTAGGAGGAACAAACCATTATTCGTGGTGTGGGGTTTGGGGAGTGGGATTAATGTAACTTTTTGTTTCCAAAAATACTTTTTGCTAATACGCTACTCAAGCTAATTTGAAAAGCAAACAAAAGATAAATTATTTAACATTTTAGAGCAGGCAATTTAGGGGCGCTTGCCCCCCAAAATGGGCTAGAGACACTTGCAGCGCCGACACAAGCTAAATCAGACTATTTTGGCATTTTAGAATTTAGAATTGCGTCCTCAGATGATAAACAAAATGTATTTCCCCTGTTATGGTTGTGGAAGATGTGATGCGAATTTTAATGCAACAAAGTCGGTCACTATGAAAAGTTGGGAGCTCAGGGGAAGACGGTGTGTTGTTTTGTTTGTCTCCTCTGAGGCCACTGGTTGCCATCTACTCACTTGTCTTCTGTTCTTCTTTATTCCAGTCCCATTCAGCAGTCCACATGAGCGTCTCCAAACCACCGGCGCCCCCTTCCGCCGCCCACCTCGCCATCCCTCCTTCCTCTACTTCCACACCCTCCTCATCCGCTTCCTCTCCCTCAGCTCCTCCCCCTCCCTCGCCCGTCAAAATTTCTATGCAGGAGCACTTTGCCATCAACGTGTGCCCGGGCCCCATCCTCCCGATCCCACAGATTTCAGACTTCTTCCCGCGTTTCCACGACTACCCATGCACGCCGCCACCTCCGCGGGAGAAGAAGATCCTGAAGGAGGAGACTTTCAACGGGGAAATGGGAGGGGGCTTCAAAGATGGCGAGAGGCGGGGGGACAACGCTGGGGACCGGGAAGAAGTAGCTGACTCTGATGATGACGACAGTGAGTTCCTTAAGTTTGTGTCAGTGTTTGTTCATTTATATGGAAATGAAAAAGCATAGCAGCAGAAAAAGGACACAGCCAGCTCTAAAACTTGAAAATGTAGAGTCATCTTTTTCTACTCAAGACCGCTTTTTCTTCCGGAAAACTCAACATGCGCTCACAACGTAATTGTGTCCTTGCAGTGGACCTTGCAGTGCAAAGCGGCGATAGTTAAAATTTCTCTCTGCTCTTTTCCCAAATGGCAAGCTGTGAGATGGGTCAATTCTTATTTAGTAGCTTCCTGTTTTTGTGACTCAGAGCTTTTGAGTGTGTCTGTGTGGTTCTGAGTCCCAGCAGTCATTGGCGTCTTTGTTGTTTCCAGCCTATTTGGGGACGCTGGAGTTCACCCTGCTCTTTGATCAGGAGAACAACTGTCTTCATTGCACCATTCACAAGGCAAAGGTAACCACAACATGTCTTTCCAGGCCCTTTCCTTAAAAAACTAAAATAAAATAAACCCTGCATTTTGGAACAAGGACACTAGCCTCGCAATTTGCAACCTGTCACTTGAGTTTAATTATATAAATCACTTTGGATTCGTCCCTAGAGGATAACACAATTGAGTCGAGGGGAGTCAGAAACAGTGGCACGGAACGGAAACGCCCAGCAGCACTATTGTGATGTTTGACGTCTTTTTCTGACCCCGTTGTTTGTGCGTAATGTTTGAGGGCAGAATGACGTCGGCATTCAACGCTACAGTACTGTACAGTGTCTGTGTTTCTGTTCACAGGGACTGAAAGCCATGGACTCCAATGGGCTGGCTGATCCATATGTCAAGCTTCATCTTCTTCCTGGGGCTAGCAAGGTCACTGTTCCAAAGTCACCTCGGTGGCTTTAAGCATAACATGCTACATGTGTGGTTGCACATTACACGCACAACAACAAAAAACCTGACACAAGTGTGTTATTTGACTTACAAATGTGTTCCGGCGTTCCTGTGAAAACATTGCCAAAGTGTGACATGGCAGCGGGATCATTTTGCACGTGGTCTCGAGCCGCCAAGTAGGGAGCTTTGCGGCGGGCTCTTCCTTATTGCGCCTTGTTCAATACGCCGCTTTATCGAGCACAAACATGTTCTGCTCGGCTGCACTGCTCTTGTTTTGTCTCCGGCTCAAGCTGGTGGGAAGATAAAGCGCGCGGCAACTTGCAGCCCAATGCTTTTGGCAACCTGTTGTTGGCCCTTTTAGCATCAAGGTGGATATGAAGTGAGGCTATGATAAGAGAGAGCAAGCATGCTGAGCCACGATAGGTCGAATGAGGCAATGCCGGTGAGCTCTAGAGTGCCAACCATCACAAGGTCTCGGGTATCTTTGTCCTCCAGCCCTCTCCTGTGTCTTTTCTTGCATTGTTCTTAGTCTTGGAGCTCACTTCCCACCGCTATCGCTGTCTATGTCTCACCATATCTCTGTGACCTTCTTTGACCTTGAAATACCAACTCAGAGAGGCGAGAAGGGAGAGAGAGGAAAGGGGGAAGAGTAAGAGAAGAGATGCGAGGTGGGGTGGGGGGCACATAAAGGGAGGGCAGCAGCAGGTGGTTGTCATGGAAACAGGGAGGATTGTTACACGGCTCACGTCAACAGGCGGGTGTTGATGGGAGTAGAGCGGTGGGTGGGCAGGACGCGGAGAATGCGTCAATGAGGAGGTAAGTACCCATGGCCCGTCATTAGTTAAATATCCACCAGACGAGGACCACGTCACTTGACAAGTGGGAGCGCACACATGCTGAAGTGAGTATGACGGACGCTTTCGCCTACTCGCGGCTGCGTTCGCCAGATGCATGTAAAGTATTGAGTTTTGCACGAACGGAGGCGCAACATGTTCCACCTCGCAGTTTATTTCACTCTTGTCATTCTGCATACGGTCACACCATCTACACCATCTACTTAAGTCAGGCCCACCTCTGGTGTGGTCACATAGTGGATTAATTTAAAGATAGGGTGACCACATTTTCTAATTTAAAAACCGGATCACTATAAATATGCTCAAAATCAAATATGCAATAAATTCCCATCAGGAAATGTTTATAGCAAAGTTAATCGCCAGTCAATCTGGGGGTTGTTTTATTATTTTAGCTAAAGCTTAATGCTAATACACGTTAATGCACTTACCATTATACAACCTCTTTTGGTTGGTCCTGGTTGGGCCAGTGTGATGAAACTAGTTTCCCCTGCCTTTCTTGCCACTCTTGTTGACATGTGGCTGTCCTGATTTTGGATCATCAAGTAATTTCTAAAACGCTTTCACGTGAACCTGCAATGTGCTTACAGTGGAGGACATAAGTATTTGACTCCACTAATTTTGTCAGTTTTCATACTCAGAAATAAATGAACAGCCTGCGATTTTGATGGCAGCTTTATTTTAACAGTTATAGAATTTTTTTTTTTAATTGAGAGCATAACATGGCATGAAAAATAAAAAATATATTTGCATGTCATTGAGGGAAATAACTATTTGATCCCCTAGCAAAACATTATATACACACTGATATAATGACATATAATGACAGCTTGATTCACAGCTGAGTAGACAACATTAGGTTACGCAAGAATTGTATACTAGAATTATAAATATGAGATGAAAAAACAACAACAAATACTGTTATGTACCAGATTGAGGTTGATTCAGAGGTGGATGAGTGTGTTCTGACTCAGAATTGGATTCTGTCAAAAGAAAGTTTGTAAGACAGCAGAGTCTTTTTATCAGGTCATATTATATTTTGATTGACAGTTGAGCAGGACATGTTTTCAGAGCATTCAGTAGATAAGCCTACAGCGTTTGCCAATGGAGACAATGGATGAAATGATTTTTCAGTTTCTCGCATCTTTTTGAACATTCACTGTTTGTTTGTTCAAGACTTAAAATTTGGCAGGTTTGTTCAAGACATTCCTATTTATGTTGTCAAATTCACATCACATTTTAGTTACGTTTCCACCAAGCAATACAGTTCAGCTGACAGTGGTGGTGATGATGATGAGATGTGATTCTCTCAATACTGTTTTTTCTTTTCCAACCCACTCTTTCACATCCAGAAATTCTATCGACAGCATGTCAAAACCCAGCCAACCCGTTTTTATCCACATCTCAAGGAAAGAGTAATCGAAGGAGAAAAGTGCAATTGGTAGACGATGGATGCATGAAGACAGATGGCGGGAACTAAAGTCAAATGTGATTGGGCAGATGGAGAATGAAGATAAAACATTTAGAAAAAAGTTTTAAAAGAATATTGATGATAAATGAATGCGGATAAATTAGCTGCAGTTCATTCTTGTAGCATGAAATGGTGATATGGACTGAATAAATAAACCAACAGCAGTAAAAAATAGTGTGTCATGTGACCTAAATTTATAAATATAATTACAGTACTTCTTCACTTCAACAAAAAAGTGACTAATGAAGGGATAGCAATGATGGTATAAGTGTCCTTGATCCATGGATTTAGGGGACAAAGACAAAGAAGAGCAAAGGAGGGAGGTTTGGTTTTGCAACAGACTGACTAAGAGGTCGATGCCATAAAAGATGGGGTGTTTATCTTCAGAGCTGCAGACATGAGAATGAGAAAGTGATGGAAGAGGATTCTTACTTTTGTAGCAGTGGCAGAGAGTGGTCATAGGGCAAGCAATTTTGGGACGTGCGTATAACCCAGCACAACACTACTGATGAAATATGACACACCATGGCTTGATACCTAACCTTTAGAATTGGATTCATAAAGTATTGCTCCAACCACACAAAGAAGCAACTTGGGCCTTAGTCTAAATTGTTTAATTCGTCTCAATTGTTTTTTCTCAGAGTATTGAAATGTAGAAGCTGCTGTTGTTACTACAATTCTGACTTCCCTGCATGCGGTATCTTGGGGCAGTCTCAGGCTAAACAGATGACATAGTCACTCCAGTGAGGTTTTCTCGGTGGGTCGGGCCCGAAACACCTCAGGGAAGCGTCCGGGAGGAATCCTAACCTGATGCTCAACCCACCTCAGCTGGTCCCCACACAACATGGAGGATCAGCGGCTCCACTCTGAAACCCCCTTGGAAAATTGAACTTCTTACCCTAGCTGTAACGGGGAGCCTGGGCACTCTGCAGAAGAAACTCATTACAGCTGTTTTTTTGTTTTTTTTTGGTCATGGCCCACATGATCATAGTGAGGGTACACGTCGATGTTCTGGTAGAACATCAAAATATTTTACTTTGGGTTCAGGTCCTTCTTTTGCACAACAGACAACAACAGAGTCTGCTTCACAAAAGATGCTTCACCAATCCGCTTTTGGATCTCCTGCGCCAGCCCACCTTCACGTGAGGGTACACCTCACCAGGGAGGGGTCCAGGAGGCATCATTTGATCATGAGCTACAGCTTGTGACTACAGATGAGGTGGGGACAAACAACAAACGGTCAACCGAAAGCTTTGTCTTTCAGTTCACCATTATAGAACAATGCAGCATCCACATCACTGTGGATGTTGCCTTTACCAAGTTCAAAAGACTCATTTAAAGTGGTTTTCAAATATCCGACAGAGGGTGTAGAACTGGTCCACTGCTCTATGCCCAAAATGAAAACAGCACTCGTCCTCCTTATTGTGAGCTTTGACTTCCTATTGGAGCCTTCTTCCCAACTCTCAATATAGACCGACCTTACCAGGGAGGGTGAAATGTGTGATCCTCAAGCAGTCAGAACACACCCTCCAGTGACCCTTCTTAAAAAGGAACACCAACATGCCGGTCTACCAATCCAGAGATACTATTCCCAATGTCCACAGAATTTGTCCGGCTTTCATTCTTTCCACACAAAAATACTGTACAAGTGATGAATAAACTAGTTAAATTAAACATCTTTTTCAATGAAGTGTTTGCTATCTGCTTAACTGTGCAGGAATGCAGGTTTGTTTATTTATTTATTGAAAAGCTTAACAGTATTTTTTAGGGCAGGTTATTTAATTGAATACAAGCTATGTGATTTGATTCCCAATACTTGAAATATTTCACATACAGCCAACATTTCCATGCACACACAATTTGGGGTATCAAACTGTTTGAATGTGTCACATATTGCGCCGTCAAAATGTCAATAATAACTTGGCCAAGATGCTTGACTTTGCTTTGGTTAAAGGATTACACTCGACTCACACTTGAAATTCTAGAAACTCTTGTTGAAATTCAAATATGCCAAATATAAACTGACAACAGCCGAAACTGATTAGGATCATATGCAAATTCGAATAGGTGAACAAACTTCTTTATAATAAATCATCTTTGTTAGAATAATCCAAGCCAAGATTTTGACAAATTCATTCATTTCTCATGATTAGTGAGTTGGAAAATAACAGAGAAGAACTAGTTCCTGAAAAGATATAATTCTGTATCATTGACATAAACTCCACAGTCAAATCCTCAGCAGGATGAAAACATCCCGAGGGCAGGCGTAGGAAATGAGGCAGCAAGCAAGGCGATGGGGCAGCCATTAGGAGCCTGCATGGAATTCACTTCCCGGAAAGCTTTAAATTTTCATTCTGATTGTGTTGCACACTTTAAACATCTGCTGCATTTGAAACTGGTGTTGATGCTCTGCCTCATTACATTGTGAGGGAGACAGATGGACAGGTGAGGAGAGGGAGGCCTCGTGGCCTTGCACGCTCGCTCAACAGATGTCCGCGATCTCCTCTGGGGCCGAGATAAATTATTCCCTCGCGGTCTTTTTTTTTTCCCCCAACTCAATCACTTGTCCTTCTTTTCTCTGATCTGGTGAATTTGCTACCTAGCCCTTTGCACATTGTTCTCATCCCCTTAGCGTGAATGCCGCTCAACTGTATTTCCCTCTACAGGCAAATAAACTGCGCACAAAGACTCTGAAGAACACGCTAAACCCAGTGTGGAATGAGACACTGGTATATCATGGAATCACAGCAGCTGACATGACCACCAAAACGCTCAGGTAGGCTAT